>NW_027461652.1:300000-381939 GCF_050947455.1 Rhinoderma darwinii
GGCGGCTCTCTTCTCTTTGTATCTGCTTTTCGCTTCATGCGATCGACTGCCAGCAAAATAGAGGAATTGCGCTCTGCAGAAGAAAAAACTCTCGAGTAATAGCCACATACTACTGCCTTTCCTTTGGAGCTCCTTTGGAACAGAAGTGCACCTGCACCAACAGAGGAAGCGTCCGCCTCTAATGAGAACTGCCGAAATATGTCAGGATGATGGAGGATAGAGGCTGAAGTGAAGGCTTTCTTATAAATGCAGACTCTGCCTCTGGAGTCCACACCTTGGCATTCACACCCTTCTTGGTAAGGGTATAGATGGGATCCGTCAGAGATGAGAAGTTTGGAATAAACTGCCGGTAGAAATTGGCGAATCCCAGACACCGCTGTATGGCCCCCAGGCCTTGAGGACGTGACCATTACAGGACAGACTTTAGTTTCTCAGGATCCATCTGAAGACCTTGATCCGAGATGGTGTAGCCCAGAAAGGGCAAAGTCCTCTTTTCAAAGACGCACTTCTCCAACTTGGCATATAAGCGATTCTCCCTTAGTCGCAGGAGAACCTGATGGACATGCCTCCGATGGGTCATCAGATCTGGGGAGAAAATCAAAATATCATCGAGATAAACTACAACACACATATAGAGGATATCTCGGAAGATATGATTGACGAATTCCTGAAAGACTGCGGGAGCGTTACACAGTCCGAAGGGCATCACTAGCTATTCGTAGTGCCCGTGACAGGTGTTAAATGCCGTCTTCCTTTCGTCACCCCGGCAAATCCGGATTAGGTTATGAGCCACCGGCAGGTCTAGCTTAGAAAAAATTTTGGCTCCTCGTATGAGATCAAACAGCTCGGATATACAGTACCGTTCAAAAGTTTAGGGTCACTTAGAAATTTCCTTATTTTTGAAAGAAAAGCACAGTTTTTTTCAATGAAGATAACATTAAATGAATCATAAATGCACTCTATACATTGCTAATGTGGTAAATGACTATTCTAGCTGCAAACGTCTGTTTTTTAATGCAATATCTACATAGGTGTATGAGGCCCATTTCCAGCAACCATCACTCCAGTGTTCTAATGGTACATTGTGTTTGCTAACTGTGTTAGAAGGCTAATGGATGATTAGAAAACACTTGAAAACCCTTGTGCAATTACGTTAGCACCGCTGTAAACAGTTTTGCTGTTTAGAGGAGCTATAAAACTGACCTTCCTTTGAGCTAGTTGAGAATCTGGAGCATTACATTTGTGGGTTCGATTAACCCCTTAACGCTCCAGGACATACTATTATGTCATGGTAAGTGCATCGTTCGCGCTCCATGACATAATAGTATGTCATGGAGTAAACACGGCGCCGTTCGCGCGGGGCGCGTTCATGAGCTGTGATAGCTGCTGTTTCCGACAGCAGGCTATCACAGCTCAATGTGCAGGGACCGATCGCGGTGGTCCCCGCAGATTTAACCCCTCAGAAGCCGCGTTCAATAGCGATCGCGGCTTCTTAGGGGTTAATCCGCCATCGCCGGCCTGCTACACAATAGCGGCCGGCGATGTTGACTATGGCAACCGGACACCAAAAAATGGCGTCCGGCTATGCCATCGACGGAAGCCTAGTGGGTCCTGACAGAGTCAGGACCCACTATGCTTGCTGTCAGTGAGTAGCTGACAGTTCTAATACACTGCACTACGCATGTAGTGCAGTGTATTAGAATAGCGATCAGGGCCTCCTGCCCTCAAGTCCCCTAGTGGGACAAAGTAAAAAAAAAGTAAAAAAAAGAAAATAAAAGTAATAAAAGTAAAAATCCTCCCTTTTCCCTTATCAGTCTTTATTATTAAAATAAATAAATAAACAAATAAACTTACATAATTGGTATCGCCGCGTCCGTAATGGCCTGAACTACAAAATTATTTTGTTATTTATCCCGCGCGGTGAACGCCGTAAAAAAACCAAAAAATAATAAACCGTACCAGAGTCACTATTTTTTGGTCACTTCACCGCCTAAAAAATTGAATAAAAAGCGTTCAAAAAGTCGCATGTACCGAAAAACGGTACTGATCGAAACTACAGTTCGTTACACAAAAAATAAGTCCTCGCACGGCTTTTTTGAAGGAAAAATAAAAACGTTATGGCTCTTAGAATAAGGTAAGACAAAAAGTAAATGATTTATTACAACAAGTATTTTATTGTGCAAACGCCATAAGACATAAAAAAAACTATAAACATCTGGTACCGCCGTAATCGTATCGCCCCGCAGAATGAAGTGAATGTGTCATTTATAGCGCACGGTGAACGCTGTAAAAAAAATAGAACAAAAAAACAATAGTAGAATTGCGTTTTTTTAGTCACCGCGCCAAATAAAAATAGAATAAAAACTGATCAAAAAGCCGCATGCACCCCAAGAAAACTACAATGGATTCCTCAAGGGGTCTAGTTTCCAAAATGGGGTCACTTTTGGGGGGTTTTCACTGTTTTGGCACCACAAGACCTCTTCAAACCGGACATGGTGCCTAATAAAAAGGAGGTCTCATAATCCTCTAGGTGCTCCTTTGCTTCGGAGGCCGGTGCTTCAGTCAATTACCGCCCGAGGGCCACATGTGGGATATTTCTCAAAACTACAGTATCTGGGCAATAAATTTTGAGTTGCGTTTCTCTGGTAAAACCTTTTGTGTTATAAAAAAAATGGTATAAAAAGGATTTTCTGACAAAAAAAAAATTTACATTTCACCTCTACTTTGCTTTCAATTTCTGTGAAACACCTAAAGGGTTCATAAACTTTCTAAATGCTGTTGTGAATACTTTGAGGGGTCTAGTTTCTAAAAAGGGGTGTTTGATAGGGGTTTCTAATATATAGGCCCCTCAAAGCAACTTCAGAACTGAACTCTAACCTAAAAAAATAAATAAATGAGGCAATACTTCGCTTCTTACATTATACTGATAATGAGCCGTGCCCACCCCCAGATGACCCCAGTTTTAACCGTTTGTATAAACTGAGACCCCTATTAGACCGTTTCAGTGCCCGGTTTTCCCAAGCATACACCCCGAGAAGTGTATTTCTATTGATGAGTCCCTGGTACATTTTAAACGGAGGCTTCAATTCCGCCAGTACCTGCCGAGTAAGAGGGCAAGGTATGGCGTGAAGATGTATAAGCTGTGCGAGAGTGCATCAGGGTATACCTACAAATTTAGGATATATGAAGGGAAGGACACCAGTATTCAGCCCCAGCACCACCTCTACCTGGATAATTTTTATACCACCGTCCCGCTCTTCAAGTGCCTCGCTTCCAGAAGTCCTGCGGCATGCGGCACTGCTAAAAGAAATCTGAGAGGCCTCCCTAAGACTCTGCTTGGGCAAACACTCAGAAGGGGTGGAACCAGGGCACAATCTAGCAGCAACATATTGTGTGTCAAGTACAAGGACAAGATAGATGTCACACCAGTACCCATGTACCAGTACGAGGTACCAGTACAGAGACCCCCAAACCAGACTGCATCCTGGACTACAATAGGTACATGGGAGGGGTGGACTTGTCAGATCAAGTCCTGAAGCCCTACAGCGCCATGCGGTGTGGTATAAGAAGCTGGTCGTGCACATCATACCGAAAAGTTCCCCAAACTGGCAAGAAGGGAAAAAATCAGAGGTGCAAAGTCTGCTATATGAGGGTGATAAGGGAGGACACAATATATCAATGTGACATGTGTCCCGAAAAACTAAGGCTCTGTATGAAAGGGTGTTTTAAAATGTATCATACATCCCTTTATTTTTAATATACCCCAGTTTTACTTACCCCGATGCCCTCCGCACATCTTATTCCCCTCGTCTTTCCCCTCTGAACCCTGCTGTGTGCCCAGGCAGCTGATAACAGCCACATGTAGGGTATTGCCATACCCGGGAGAACCCACATTACAGTTTATGGGGTGTATGTCTCCGGTCAAAATGCTCACTACACCTCTAGATGAATGCCTCAAGGGTGTAGTTTTTAAAACGGGGTCACTTCTTGGGGGTTTCAACTGTACTGGTACCTCAGGGGCTTATGCATACATGACTTAGCACCATGACATCCCCAGTAGGCAAAATGGTGGTCCTTTCCTTTTGCGTCTCCCCATGGGCCCAAACGAGTTTATCACCACAACTGGGATATTGCCGCACTCAGGACAAATTGGGCAACAAAATGGGGTATTTTATTCCTTGTGAAAATAAGAAATTTTTAGCCAAAACGACATCTCATTGGAAAAAATTACATTTTTGTCAATTCACAGCCCATTTCAAATAAATTCTGTGAAACAACTATGGGGTCTAAATTGTCACAACACTCATAAATGAATTTCTTGAAGAGTGTAGTTTCCAAAATGGGGTCACTTCTGGTGGGTTTCCATTGCTTTGATACCTCTGGGGCTCTGCAAATGCGACATGGCACCCGAAAACCAATCCAGCAAAATCTGAACTCCAAAGAACAAATAGCGCTCATTTCCTTCTGAGCTCTCCCATTGGCCCAAACGGCAGTTTATCGCCACAAATGGGGTATTGCTGCACTCAGGGGAAATTGGGCAACAAAATGGGGTATTTTATTCCTTGTGAAAATAAGACATTTTGAGCCAAAACTACATCTTATTGGAAAAAAATAAAACATTTTTAATTCACAGCCCAATTCAAATAAATTTTGTGTAAAAACTATTGTGTCTAAATGGTCACAACACTCCTAAATGAATTCCTTGGGGGGTGTAGTTTCCAAAATGGGGTCACTTCTGGTGGGTTTCCATTGCTTTGATACCTCTGGGGCTCTGCAAATACCACATGGCACCCGAAAACCAATCCAGCAAATCTGGACTCCAAAGAACACACAGCACTCCTTTCCTTCTCGGCTCTCCCATGGGCCCAAACGGAAGTTTATCACCACAAATAGGGTATTACTGCACTCAGGAGAAATTGGGCAACAAAATGGAGTATTTTATTCCTTGTGAAAATAAGACATTTTGAGCCAAAGCTACATCTTATGGGAAAAAATTCCATTTTATTTAATTCACAGCCAAATTCAAATAAATTCTGTGTAGAAACTGTGGGGTCTAAATGGTCACAACACCCATAAATGAATTCCTTGAGGGGTGTAGTTTCCAAAATGGGGTCACTTCTGGTGGGTTTCCATTGCTTTGATACCTCTGGGGTTTTGCAAATGCGACATGGCACCAAAAACGAATCCAGCAAAATCTGCAATCCAAAGAACACACAGCGCTCCTTCCGTTCTGAGGCCTCCCATGGGCCCAAACGGCAGTTTATCGCCAGAAGTGGGGTATTGCTGCATTCAGGAGAAATTGGGCAACAAAATAACGTATTTTGTTCCCTGTGAAAATAAGAAATGTTGATGAAAAATTACATTTTATTGGAAAAAAATCATTTTTTTAATTTCACAGCCCAATTCAAATACATGCTGAGTAAAAACCGTAGGGTCAAAATGGTAACAACAACCATAAATTAATTCCTTGAGGGGTGTAGTTTCCAAAATGGGGTCACTATTGGGGGATTCCTACTGTTTTGGCACCTCAACACCTCTTCAAACCTGGCATGCTGCCTAAAATATATTCTAATAAAAAAGAGGCCTCAAAATGCACTAGGTGCTTCTTTGCTTCTAGGGCTTGTGTTTTAGTCCACGAGCGCACTAGAGCCACATGTGGGACATTTATAAGAACCGCAGAATCTGGACAATACATATTTAGTAGTATTTCTCTGGTAAAACCTTCTGTGATACAGAAAAAAATGGAATAAAATTGAAATTCAGCAAGAAAAATGAAATTTGCAAATTTCACATCCACTTTGATTTAATTCCTGTGAAATGCATAAAGGGTTAAAAAAAACTTCAAAATGCTGTTTTGAATACTTTAAGGGGTCTAGTTTTTAAAATGGGGGGTTTCTAATACATAGGCCCCTCAAAGCCACTTCAGAACCGAACAGGTACCTTAAAAAAAAGGCTTTTGAAATTTTCTTAAAAATATGAGAAATTGCTGTTCATGTTCTAAGCCTTGTAAACGTCCAAGAAAAATAAAAGAATGTTCAAAAAATGATGCCAATCTAAAGTAGACATATGGGAAATGTGAACTAGTAACTATTTTTGGTGGTATAATCTGTTTTACAAGCAGATGCATTTAAATTCAGAAAAATGCTATTTTTTTCTAAATTTTCTCTAAATTTTGCAATTTTTCACAAATAAACACTGAATATATCGACAAATTTTACCACTACCATGAAGCCCAATGTGTCACGAGAAAACAATCCCAGAATCACTTGGATAGGTTTAAGCATTCCGACGTTATTACCACATAAAGTGAAATATGTCAGATTTGAAAAATAAGCTCTAAACCTTAAGGCCCAAACTAGGCTGCGTCCTTAAGGGGTTAAACTCTCCAAATGGCTAGAAAAAGAGAGCTTTTATGTGAAACTCGACAGTCTATTCTTGTTCTTAGAAATTAAGGCTATTCCATTTGAGAAATTGCCAAGAAACTGAAGATTTCCTACAACGGTGTGTACAACTCCCTTCAGAGGACAGCACAAACAGGCTCTAACCAAAGTAGAAAGAGAAGTGGGAGGCCCCGCTGCACAACTGAGCAACAAGACAAGTACATTAGAGTCTCTAGTTTGAGAAATAGACTCCTCACAGGTCCTCAACTGGCAGCTTCATTAAATAATACCCGCAAAACGCCAGTGTCAACGTCTACAGTGAAGAGGCGACTCCGGGATGCTGGCCTTCAGGGCAGAGTGGCAAAGAAAAAGCCATATCTGAGACTGGCTAATAAAAGGAAAAGATTAATATGGGCAAAAGCACACAGACATTGGACAGAGGAAGATTGGAAAAAAGGGTTATGGACAGACGAATCGAAGTTTGAGGTGTTTTGATCACACAGAAGAACATTTGTGAGACGCAGAACAACTGAAAAGATGCTGGAAGAGTGACTGACGCCATCTGTCAAGCATGGTGGAGGTAATGTGATGGTCTGGGGTTGCTTTGGTGCTGGTAAAGTGGGAGATTTGTACAAGGTAAACGGGATTTTGGATAAGGAAGGCTATCACTCCATTTTGCAATGCCATGCCATACCCTGTGGACAGCGCTTGATTAGAGCCAATTTCATCCTACAACAGGACAATGACCCAAAGCACACCTCCAAATTATGCAAGAACTATTTAGGGAAGAAGTAGGCAGCTGGTATGCTATCTGTATTGGAGTTGCCAGCGCAGTCACCAGATCTCAACCCCATAGAGCTGTTGTGGGAGCAGCTTGACCGTATGGTACGCAAGAAGTGCCCATCAAGCCAATCCAACTTGTGGGAGGGGCTTCTGGCAGCATGGGGTGAAATTTCTCCCGATTACCTCCGCAAATTAACAGCTAGAATGGCAAAGGTCTGCAATGCTGTAATTGCTGCAAATGGAGCATTCTTTGACAAAAGCAAAGTTTGAAGGAGAAAATTATTATTTCAAATAAAAATCGTTATTTCTAACCTTGTCAATGTTTTGACTATATTTTCTAGTCATTTTGCAACTCATTTGTTAAATATGTGTGAGTTTTCATGGAAAACACAAAATTGTCTGGGTGACCCCAAACGTTTTAACGGTAGTGTAAGTGGCAACGGGTATTTATTCTGGACCGTGATCTGGTTGAGACCACGGTAGTCAATGCAGGGTCAAAGAGATCCGTCTCTCTTCTTAACGAAGAAGAAGCTGGCCCCAGACGGGGAGGAAGATTTTCGTATAAAACCCCTCTCCAAATTCTCCTTGATATAGGCTGACATGGATAAAGTCTCTGGCAAAGAGAGAGGATATACCCATCCACGGGGAAGAGAAGCATTTGGAACCAGTTCAATGGAGCAGTCATAATTCCGATGTGGAGGCAACGTCTCAGCTTCTCGCTTGCATTAGACATCCGCAAAACTGGCATACTGAGATGGTAGATTGGAGAGTGACTGAGGCAGAGGGAGCATAACAGGACGAACTTGTGACAGCTAATGGCTAGGTCATCTGAAACCCCATTGAAGAATCTCTCCGGAACCCCAGTCAAGAACCCTAGGCGTGTAGGCAAAGCCATGGCAGACCCAGCAGGATAGGATTGATAGCCTTAGGGAGTATAAGGAAGGCGATCTGCTCCGAATGAAGAGCTCCGACGCATAGTGTTAACGGCTCTGTGATGAACACAATCGGATCGGGCAATGGTAGACCATTCACAGAGGCAACAACCAGGAGTCTCTCCAGAAGAACTGTGGGTAGATGTAAACGATCCACTAGATCCTGCTGGATGAAATTAGCAGCTGCTCCAGAGTCAAGATAGGCGGAGGAGCGATGTGACGTCTCTACGGAGATGATGGCCTCAGGAATAGATAATTTGGATGATGTTTTAACATTTGGAGATGTCCCACCTAGAGTTGCCTCTCCAATCAACCCTAGGTACTGGAGTTTCCCGGTTTCTGTGGGCATTGGCGCACAAAATGACCCTTAAGGCCACAATACATACATACTCCAGAGGAGCGTTTTCGCTGCTTCTCTTGTTCAGACAACCGGACTCTGTCTACCTGCATGGGTTCTTCAGGTAGTGAACTAGGGGAAGGCAATAGTGGTCTCTGGACCGAGGGTGCTGGTCTGTGGACCCGGCTCTCCTGCCCAAACTCTTGAGTGCGCTCCCGTATTCTCATGTCAACCCGAGTGGCTAACAGGATGAGGGCATCCGAGGTAGAAGGAAGGTCGCGGGCCGCCAGTTCGTCCTTGATGAGAGAGGACAGTCCCTGCCAGAAGGTCGCCACCAGTGCCTCATTGTTCCATGCCAGCTCGGCTGCCAGGGTACGGAAGGAGATAGCATACTCCCCTACTGTGGAACCCTCTTGCGTGAGGGTCAACAGAGTGGCCGCGGCAGAGGATGTTCGACCCGGCTCCTCGAACACAGCACGAAAGGACTGCAGGAACAAGGCTAGGTCCGAGGATACAGGTCCTTGTTGTTCCAAGATTGGGTTCGCCCATGCAAGGACCTTGCCAACAAGAAGGGAGATGATAAATGCTACTTTGGCCTCCTCGGAGGGGAAGAGATGAGCCTGTAGCCTAAAATGAACCGTGCATTGGTTAATAAATCCTCGACATGCTCTGGATCACCGTCATAACAATGAGGAAGAGGCAGAGAAACTGTGGATCCGGAACGTACAGGAGGAGCAACGGGCAGTGGTACAGCAACAGCCTCTGGAGGAAGAACCGGAGGTGGAACAGTGAGTTGATCCAGACGGACCATGATAGAATTTACAGCCTCAAGGAGTTAATCCTGGCATGTTCGAAGGTCATGGATCTCTGACTGTATCTTCTGGACAGCGGACCAGGTCTCAGTCTATACAAAAGTCTATAGCAGTTCGTAACACTCGGGTACCTGAACTAGTCCAGACAGTGGCTGTGGCTTCAGCACGGATGGAGGTCGGTGGAGCAGGTTGCGCCAGACGTGGCAGGCAGTACAAGATGTGGCAGAAGACACTGGACGTGGCAGAAGACACTGGACATGGCACATGACAGCAGGTGCAGTAGGACACGACTCCAACAATAGTAGGCACAGGAACAAGAACACAGCACGAGATACAGGAACAGGTAACAGGTAACAACTGGAACGGGAACCACTAAGGGACCATTTGCAAGACAGACTTGGGATATACTAACAAAACTCAGGCAAGGATCAGAAGGGCTGGGGCCTTCTTATAGACCAGGAAATCATGTGGGTTGATGATCATGATAATTTTTATGCGCGCTCGCTGGCCGTTTAAAAGTGGGCACGAGCATGCGCACACACCGTACGGGACACAGCGGACTGGAAGTGAGCGCTGACATCTCCTAGGAAGGAGATGGGGACCAGCACTCACAGATCCATGGCTGAGGGCGTTGGGAGTGAGTGAACCCGACGGAACCGCGGCCGTAGACGCTACACTCTGGAAGAGTGAAGACCTCTGCTAGAGGGCGCAGCTCACCCCATCCTGATATAGACTGACCACAAGAACCTCACTTATCTCCAGTTGGCTCAACGGCTAAAAACCGTCAAGCCAAGTGGTAGCTGTTCTTCACCCATTTCCAATTTGTGCTCCACTACCATCCCACCAACAAAAATGTGGGGGCTGATGCCCTGTCCTGGTCGTTTGAAACAAAAAAAAGACACTGTGGAGACCCCTCAATGTATCACAGACCCATCCTGCATTATTACTGCTAATCCCCTGCAAGTTAGACATACCTCCGGGGAGGGCTTTTGTTCGGTTGGCAGACATGAGGAGAATTCTTCGCTGTAGACACAGCTACAAACTTGCTGGGCACGTGGGTGTTCATAAGACTCAAGATCTGATTGCTCGTCATTTCTGGTGACCCACACTGCCCAAAGATATTGTGGACTTTGTCTCTTCCTGCACTGTCTGTGCGTCTAACAAGGTTGCTCATTCCAAGCCTGCCGGTCTGCTCCAACATCTGCCTGTGCCCAACGGCCCCTTGCAGCATATCGCAATGGACTTTGTCACAGATCTTCCTCCCTCAGCAGGATGCAATATGGTCTCAGTGGTGGTGGATCGGTTCTCGAAGATGGCACATTTTATTCCACTGACAAGCCTACCTTCTGCTCCTCGACTGGCAAATCTCTTTATTCAGCACATCTTCTGCTTGCCCCTTTATATCGTGTCTGATCAGAGGGTACAGTTCCACTCGAAATTCTGGAGAGCCCCCTGTAGGCTCCTGGATGTGAAAGTGGACTTTTCCTCAGCCTACCATCCCCAGTCCAATGGTCAATTCGAGAGGATTAACCAGATCATGGAGAATTATCTTCGTTATTTCATCTCCATGCAGTAGGATGACTGGGTACAGCTTCTTCCATGGGCCAAGTTCTCACATAACAACCACACAAGTGAGTCCACTACTTCCACACCATCCTACATTGTCTACCGCCAACATCCATGAATCCCTCTTCCCGCTCCAGCTACATCTCAGGTACCCGCAGCTGACTCTGCATTTAGGTACTTCCCACAAATCTGGCAGCAGACCCGGTCCTCTATTCTGCTGGCTATATTCGACATAATAATAAAAAAGTTATGTAATTTGGAAGGTGGGGAGGAAAAAACAAAAATTAAAAACCTAAAAAATAATTGCAGAGGGAAGGGGTTAAGATATACCGAATGTATAACAGGCATTACCACATGGGACCTTTTATAGGCCATGAGTTGTCAGTATAAAACCATCAGCCTTACAGTGTCAGGGCTGGAAGACAAGCGCCCAATGAAGAAGCTGTGCTCGTGTGATCACCGAGGGAGCTGTAACGCTCAATAGCGACCACAGCATTTAAGTGGTGTGACATAAGGAGGGAGCTCCCTCTGTCAGCCATCAACGACCTGCAAATACGTAAACCGGCCGCGGATGGGATGCCATGGCAGCCGATGGCCTAACAAAGGCCGACGGGCCTGTCATGACTATAATCCTATTTAGTTGTGCATCAGCAGATTGCATCGTGAAGTTCCCTAGTGAGACTAAAAAAAATATATTAAATAGAATTAAAGTTTATTTTAAAAAAACGTAAAAGTTCACAGTAACAATTTTTACCATAAGGCGGTTTAATTTGTACATGTATAAAAAAAAGACACACATATAGCGCCACGATCGTAACGACCCGAACTGTGAACACGTTATTTAAACTACATGATGGATGCAAAAAAACACAGCCAAATAACTATTTTTTAAATTTGTTAATTAAAATCAGACAGTGAAACGTATTCTTTAATTTTTTTTAATCTATTTTATTTTTTTATTGTAGTTTTTAAAAAAAAAAAAAATTCTCTGCAGAGGTCATTGTGCAGAGAGGGGGAGGAGGGGAGCTGTGTCCATCACCTATTGTCAATGGTGGATCTTGTGCTATCTATATATGGGTGTTACTCGTCAGTGTAAGGCCTCATTTACACGAGCGTATGCGTTTTGCGCGCGCAAAAAACGCTGCGTTTTGCGCGCGTATGCATGGCGTATGCACTGCGTAAACGCAGCCTTGTTGCGTTTTAAACGCGCAAAAGGCATTTGACAGCTCCGTGTGTCATGATGCGCGGCTGCGTGATTTTCACGCAGCCGCCATCATAGAGATGAGGTAGTCGAGGCCCGTCACTGTCCAAGGTGCTGAAAGAGCTAACCGATCGGCAGTAACTCTTTCAGCACCCTCGACAGTGAATGCCGATCACAATATACACCAACCTGTGAATAAAAAAAGATGTTCAAACTTACCATGAACTGCCTGCTTCCTCCAGTCCGGTCTCCCGGCCGTTGCCTTGGTGACGCGTCCCTCTCTCGTCATCCGGCCCCACCTCCCAGGATGACGCCGCAGTCCATGAGCCCGCTGCAGCCTGTGATTGGCTGCAGCCTGTGCTTGGCCTGTGATTGGCTGCAGCTGTCACTTGGACTTAACTGGCATCCCGGGAGGTCGGACCGGAGTTATCGGTAAGTCAGAACGTCTTTTTTTTTTTACAGGTTCATGGATTTTCGGAGCGGAAGTCACTGTCCATGGTGCTGAACCAGTTTAACGCTTTCAGCACCGTGGACAGTGACTGTCTCCTGACGTGGCGTACCCGAACATTTTTTACCGGTTTCGGTCAAAACGAGTTTGGCCGAACCCGGTGAAGTTCGGGGCGCTCATCTCGAATTTGACACTCCGTTTGGATGTTTGTAAACAGAAAAGCACGTGGTGCTTTTCTGTTTACATTCAGGAGTTTGACAGCTCTTGCGCGAATCACGCAGTTCGCACGGAAGTGCTTCCGTGCGGCATGCGTGGTTTTCACGCACCCATTGACTTCAATGGGTGCGTGAGTGCGCGAAAAACGCACGATTATAGAACATGTCGTGAGTTTTTTTCTGCGCACACGCAATGAGCGCAATTCACGCATCGTCTAAACAGCCCCATTGACTAATATAGGTGCGTACGACATGCGTGCAAAGCACGCGCGTCGCACGCGCGTATAATACGTTCGTGTAAACGAGGCCTAATTCTGCATGTGATAATAATGAGATGACTGCTGAGAAGTGATCTCTACAGAACAGGAAGGATCAGTCTAATATGAATGCTGGATCCTATGTTAGCAGAGGGAAAAGTGCAAGATATTTTAATTATTTTTAAATACAGATAATGAAAAATGCAAAAATCTAAAAGAAAAGTCTAAAGAAAAATGTTTAAAGGGAATGTGTCGGGAATAAAACCTTTTTTTTAAGTAAGTTATTTATTTCTATTATATTTTTTACGTATTTTGCTGTATTTTTTCTTTCTTCCACATGGTTGAAAGTATTAAAAATTAAATAATAATTTGACATGTTTTCCTATTTTGGCCACCAGAGGGAGCACTTCCCAGACTTACAGCAAGGTGAATAAGGCAAAGCAACCGGACTCACAGCTGTCGTAAATGTGGGAGGGAACCTCACCCCCCCCCCCTCCTACAAGCCAGGAAAAGGTGTCTTCAAATTGCTAAGCAGTGTCCGGCTGTCATTTTGGGTGTGATTCTGCAAATGGCAGAAGCTATAGGACACACCAAAAGGCTAAGGGTGTGTTCACACGCTTACTAAACAAAGGGAAAATAGCTCCTGATTTTCAGCCATTTTTTAATCAAACTCGCATTTTTGGCGGCACTTTTTTACGGCCGTTTTTGGAGCTGTTTATCTATAGAGTCAATGAAAAACGTCTCCAAAAACTTATTTTTGGCGGGCGACTTTTTACGTGCAGTTTTTGGAAAACGGCCACGTAAACCCCCCCCCCCCCCCGTCGGATCAGAATGCCGTATTTCCCATTGAAACCAATGGGCAGATGTCTGTAGGCGTTCTGTTTCCGATTTTTCAGTCGTTTTTCGAGACGTTTACTGCGTGTGAACATACCCTTAGAACGATGAAAGTGAAGTGAATGACTTTTCAGTTGACCGGTTCACACGGCGTGTATTTGCCAGTTTTTTTTGCGCATTTTACGTGCCAAAAACCGCATAAAAAAATGCTTGATTACATTTGATTTTTCATGCTTGGTGTGTGTGTGTGTGTGTGAGTTCGCCGCTAATTCGCAGCTATAAAGTATCAGCGGCGCCCGTGCATACTCCGCTCTGCTACATACACACACACTCAGCACTGCTACATACATACATACAAACAAACAAACAATCAGCTCTGCTACACAGACACACACTCAGCACTGCTACATACAGACACACTCTCAGCACTGCTACACAAACATTCAGCACTGCTACAGACTCACACACACTCAGCTCTACTACACAGACATACACTCAGCACTGCTACATAAATACATACACACACACAACACTGCTACACAGACACACACTCAGCACTGCTACATACAGACACACTCTCAGCACTGCTACACACAATCAGCACTGCTACACAGACACACTCAGCTCTGCTACACAGATGCACACACTCAGCACTGCTACATACATACATACACACAATCAGCACTGCTACATACAGACACACACACTCAGTACAGCTACATACAGACACACACACTTCGCTCTACTACGTCAGACAAGTTTAGCTCCGCACACTGTCCACACAGACAGTACATCTAGCGACGGGGGGGCGGGGGCCTGTGAGAGAGAGAGGGACAGACAGAGACACACACCTTACCTGCAGTGCAGATGGTCTTCATAATGGCGCCCATCTATCTACAAACCGGCTTCTCTGCTGTGTGACTCTGACCTGCATCTGCGCAGTACAGAGCCAGATAGCAGAAGCAATGAACGGCTGCCGTTCATGGGATCCTATGCATTGTGCTGCCGTATTCCATCTCTGTATGTGTCGTTAATCGACACATACAGAGATAAAAAAAAATGGCAGCCCCATAGAGAAGTAAAACTTTTAATACATTAAAAAGTAGAAAGTGACAAAAATAAATAACATTTTTATTTAAATTATATTAAAAGCCATATAATTTAAAAAAATCATGACACTTTCCCTTTAACATAAAAACTTTGATACTAAGCCTAGAGCAGGGGTCTCAAACACGGCTGGGTAAGTGGGCCAGAAATAGAAAAAATGTGAAGTTAACGGGCCGCATTACGTTCAAATTTGATACATTACAAAATTGTTAATCAATTAGTTATTTGAACTACTATAACAATACAAAATTACTATTACAATACATTACTAAAATAATAGCGCTAGGTTTAGACTTAATGGAAATTTGCGAGATTTCTCCACGTGCTTATTTCAACAATCCAGTTTAAGTGTTGCTAAACGCAGTCCAGCGGCTCAGTTGGCAGCGTTTGGCAGACACACAAATGTCAAGATTGGGCAGTCCCTTTTTAGATAGTGCCACAGAGCCCTCTGTAGATACTGCCACAGTGCCCTCTGTAGATACTGCCACAGTGCCCTCTGTAGATATACTGCCACCCACCCGTAGCTAATGCCACAGTGCCCTCTGTAGATTCTGCCACACACACTGCTTGTAGATAGTGCCACCTCCCCCCCCCCAGTAGATAGCTCCATTGGGGCTCCCTCTAGGAGTGGAATCCCCAGCCAGAGTGTTGCCGACGCTTTGGCCAGGGATTCCTCTGCTGGATGAGCCCCTGATGTCACTGTCCATACACAGTGATGTCAGGGGATCCTCCTGGACCGGAATGTGAGGTCAGGGGCATTCACAGAGCCGTTGTCCCAGAGCAGAGCACTAGTATAGGCGCTGCTCCGGAACTCTGGGGAAGTCACTGACATCTGTGTCCATATATGGACAGTGATTTCAGGGGCTTGCCCAGAGCTGGAGTCCTGGAGCAGAGCCGCTTCTAGCACTCTACCTGGGATTCCAGCTCTGCTCTTGACACCACTGTTCATATATGGACCGAGATGTCAGGGGCGATCCCAGAGCTGGAGTCCCAGGCAGAGCACTAGTAGCACTCCTACTGGGACTCCAGCTGTGCTCCTGACATCACTGTCCAGATCTGGGGAAGCCCGAGACATTGCTGTCCATATGTGGACAGCGATGACAGGGGATTCCAGAGTCCCGGAGCAGAGCCTATACTAGCACTCTGCCCGGGACTTCGCTCTGGGGAAGACCCTGACAACACTGTTCATCAGTGGCATAACTACAATGGTAGCCGTAGCGACTGCTGGGGGGCCCGCGGCTTGAGGGGGCCCGTGCCATCAGCCGACATGCCCCCCCATATGCATGGTGGCACCGCCAGCAGCCGTTACGGCTGCTACAGCGGCAGCGACTCTACTACGGGGCCCGTGCCGCCGAGCCTCTGACAAGTATAAGTCGGGCAACATAGGCCCTCTCATGCCCGGGGGCGTCGCTAGCACCGGAGGGGGCCTCAGTGATAAGCGACAATGACCCCCTCTTGCAGTAATTGTACCTGCGTCTATAGCACGCAGGTACAAATACATGCATTAGCGCTGGATAGCCGGGCAGGTTCCGTGTCCGACCTTTCAGCGCATTAGAATAATGTGCCTTACAATAATGCGGATTGGCGGGGCAAAATAACCTATCAATCAGCGCCTTTCAACGACGGTAGCGTCGATTCTGCCCTGCCAATCAGCGCCTTTGAACGATGCGCCGCTTGTTCAGCTCCAGCAGACCTGCTCAGAAGAGAGCAGATCTGCATTGCCACTAGACCATGCGGGAACGGGATCAGGGTATGTAATTATTATTTTTATTTCTACAAAGACTGAGTGGCATTATCTAGAGTGGGGGCACTATCTAGAGTGGGGATGTGGGGCACTACACCGTGTTCCAAATTATTATGCACATTGGATTTAAGTGTCATAAACATTTAATTATTAGTTTTTCAATTAAACTCATGGATGGTATTGTTTCTTAGGGCTCTTTGGATCATTGCAATCAATCTCAGACACCTGTGATAATTAGTTTGCCAGGTGTGCCCAATCAAAGGAAACCTACTTAAGAAGGACGTTCCACATTATTAAGCAGGCCACAGGTTTCAAGCAATATGGAAAAGAAAAAGGATCTCTCTGCTGCCGAAAAGCGTGAAATATTACAATACCTTGGACAAGGTATGAAAACATTGGATATTTCAAGAAAACGTAAGCATGATCATCGTATGTGAAAACATTTGTGGCTGATTCAGAGCACAGACGGATTCGTTCAGATAAAGGCATAATGAGGAAGGTTTCTGCCATACAAATTAATAGGATTAGGAGAGCAGCTGCTAAAATGCTATTGCAAAGCAGCAAACAGGTATTTGAAGCCGCTGGTGCCTCTGGAGTCCCGCAAACCTCAAGGTGTAGGATCCTCCAGAGGTTTGCAAGTGTGCATAAAGCTATTATTCGGACACCCCTAAACATTGCTCACAAGCAGAAACGCTTGCAGTGGGCTCAGAAATACATGAAGACTATTTTGGATGGTTGGTGAATGGCCACCATGTCCCAAAAAGGCTGCGACATCAGCAAGGAGGGGGCGGAGTCATGTTTTGGGCTGGAATAATGGGGAGAGTGCCAGTAGGCCCCTTTAGGGTCCCTGACAGTGTGAAAATGACCTCTGCAAAGTACGTAGAGTTTATGACTGACCACTTTCTTCCGTGGTACAAAAAGAACCGTGCCTTCCGTAGCAAAATTATCTTCATGCATGACAATGGACCATCTCATGCTGCAAAGAATACCTCTGTGTCATTGGCTGCTATGGGCATAAAAGGAGAGAAACTCATGGTGTGGCCCCCATGTTCCCCTGACCTCAACCCTATTGAGAACCTTTGGAGCATCCCCAACCAAAATATCTAGGAGGGTGGGAGGCAGTTCACATCAAAACAGAAGCTCTGGGAGGCTATTCTGACATCCTGCAAAGATGTACAAGCAGAAACTGCCCAAATACTCACAAATTCAATGGATGCAAGAATTGTGAAGGTGATCTCAAAGAAGGGGTCCTATGTAAACATGTAACTTGGCCTGTTAAGTATTTTTTGATTGAAAGAGCTTTTGATTTCTGTAAATAGGACCTCCTGATGCTGCAAATTCAAAAATGACCATTTTAGTTCTCTTTACAACTTTTAAAATGTTTTGATCTCTGTTGTGCATAATAATTTGAAACAGTGCATTTTGAGTTTTTTACTTCTAGAAAAAAAACTTATCATTAGGAGATTTGTTCAATAAAATTTGCATTATACTCCAACGGTTGATGGCTTGAAGATTATACTGACTGTCATTTGCATCGACTATTTAGGAAAATCATTGAAAAATAACATTGCAGGGGGTGTGGCTCTCAGTGCATGAGGTCGACATGTGAGGTCTGAGCTCCTGCTGAACGGCATACTAAGCAGCACCCCCCGGCTCGTTAGCCTTACAGATCTTGCAGATCTCTGCATTGCTTTAGTCCTTTTCCTGCTATCAGACAACCAGAGGGGGAGAGAGACAGCATGGTGAGAGGTCTGAAAAGAAAGAGCCCTCTGAAGCTCACAAGCTTCTTTCCAGCTTCAGATTCACTCCAAGATGACACTAAGACCCGAGGACAGGAAGATAAATCACCTTTTCAAAGGTACCGGAGGACTGTACAAGCAGAGGGGGATCCCCTCTTACCTGAAGCCTTATTGGACCCGGCTCGGAGTCCGACTTTGGGCCCCCCTGCACGTCCAGGATTGTTGGCTGAGACGAAGTGTGGGACTGCTGCTGCTACTGCTGTCGCACATGGTCGCTCATGTGCTCAGGTATCCTCTGTCTCTGCTTTGCCTATAACTATGGGGGATGATAGTTCAAGCTCTCCTTCCTCCCCAATACAGTATAATACAGACCCTGGTTCAGATGATCTTGTCACTGTAGCCACTATGGAAAATTTATTGGCAGATCTGCATAAATCACTGCACACTGATCTATTTAAAGCTATGGGGAAACTTCAAACTGAGGTCACTTCAATAGGAGAACGGACTTCCCATATAGAGTATAAAATGTCTGAGCTTACTACAGCCCATAATGATCTTGTGGATGCATCTACTGCTATGGAAAAGGAACTTGAATTTGTTAAAGCAAAACTTGCTGATATCGAGGATCGTTCCAGGGGGAACAACCTGAGGTTCAGAGGTATTTCTGAGCAAATTAAGGCAGATCAGTTGGTAGAATTTATGGTGGATTTCTTTAAAAATTTACTACCGCTTGCCTCTCCCACTGATTTAACCATTGATAGAGCTCATCGCTTACCAAAGCCTAAAAGCTTGCCTGCCACAGTTCCGAGGGATGTCATAGTACGTATTCACTTTTTCCATATTAAAGAAAAGTTGGTGGAAGCATCACGCTCTGAACCTACCCTGCCTGCAAAATTCCATCTGATTTCTATATTTGCGGATCTATCTGCAGCTACCTTGGCTAAGAGGAGAGCATTTGTTCACAGTACTAAGATTCTACTAGATCAAGGTATATCGTACAAATGGGGATTTCCGGTTAAACTTGTCATTTCAAAAAACGGAACAAAAATTGTGGCTACATCTCCAAGGGATGCTGAGCGTCTATGTCAAGAATAGGGGTTAATGAGCAGCCCCGGATCTTCTCCTAAAAGAACTGGGTCGGCTCTTCTTACTTTACCTAAGGAGTGGGACACTGTAGATCGTAATGTCAAGATGACTCCTTGAACCAATGTTGCTTATTCTGAATCATTCTGAATCATATTTGTAGATGTCTGTACGGAAAAGGGTGTTTCAGCTCATCTATTTTAGATCTGTATAAATCTGTATAAAGGCACGAAGCTAAAAGCCATGAATGCCATATTATATATTTTTTCTTTCCAGGTATGTTATACTTGGACCCCGCTTTAGAACGTAACCCTATATGTAGGGACTCTTGGTGTGGGAACGCCAAGAACCCCGTTTATTATTTATTTATTTTTTCTCTTATTTTGTTATTTTTTTTTTCTCTGTTATGTTGTGGTATGTGGTCCTTCTGTTCATGGATAATATTCTATCTTATTTCTTGGAAATGTGTAAACATTGTATACGAAATTAGAACTGGGTCTGCTGTGGAGATTTCTCCTTCTTTAAGAGCTAGGTGCTTAACAAGGGGTAAACAACCCTTCTTTGCTAGGAATGGTTTTCAAAATTGTTTCACATAATGTTAAGGGGTTAAATTCCCCATTTCAACGTTCAAAATTATGGTCTGAGGCCTCACTTTCTCAAGCGGATGTGTTATGTATTCAAGAAACACACCTTAATAAAGAAGACGCCTGCAGACTTAAACATAAAAAATTTCCACATATATTTTCAGCACCAGCGGTAGGCAAGAAATATGGGGTCTCTATAGCAATAAGGGACTCTGTTGCAATTTATTTGCAAAATGAAATTGTGGATGAAAATGGTCGTTACGTTTTGTTAAATTGTCTTCTGAACAATATTCAGTACACTATCCTATCGGTATATGCCCCTAATTGTAAACAAGAAAGGTTTCTGCGAAAGATGATTAAATTAGCAAATCAATACAAAAAGGGCTCAATGATACTAGTGGGTGACTTTAATTTGACATTATGGCCTACTATGGATTCAACATCTACTGTAAAATGTAAGAAACCTACGTCGGCTTTTTCTTTATTACACAAACATGGCCTTTTTGACATTTGGAGAGTGCATCACTATAGTGACCGTGACTACACCTTTTTTTTCGAATCCTCATAAAATATACACGAGGATTGACTTTTTTCTTATAAATAGGGATCTTTTAGACCATATCCACTCTGTCTCGATAGGATGTTTAGATTGGTCCGACCATGCCCCAATATCACTGTCTATACAAGAGCAGTTTACTCGGCCGCAGGACTCTGTATGGAGACTAAATAATTTTGTCCTCAGTCATCCTAAATATGCCTTTCAATCTAGATCTCAGTTAGAAGAATACTTCCTTTATAATAATAATGGTCAAGTCAAAGATACTACTGTGTGGTGTGCCCATAAGGCAACTATTAGAGGCCACTTTATCAAAATAGCCTCACATATTAAAAAATCGACAAAAAATACTGAAAGTCAGCTACTTCTTAGGCTAAGCACTTTACATAGATTAAATAAAAATTCTTACTCAGTAGAACAGGCAACCGAAATTTCAGAGCTTACTCATCAATTACATGAGCTGAATATTTATAAATATGACTTGGCCTTACGAAAATTAAAAATGACATTCTATTGGAGTGGTAATAAAGCTGGGGCATTATTGGCTAGGCAACAAAACAAGGGATGTAAAATCTCGAATCCCCTTTATGTATAATGCAGGGAAAAACCGTATAATGGATCCCAAGGGGATAGCTAACACTTTGGCAGAATATTATGAATCACTTTATAATTTAAGAAATGACCCTCTTACTGTGCAGCCTCAACTAGATAATATTAAGATAACCGAAAAGCACAGCATGGATCTGAACAGCCCAAAAGAGGTAAACTGCGGCTGTCAGCAAGCAAAAAAGTCAGATGTGAGCTAGATCCTGGGGCGTGTACCCACACAAGCATCCAACGCATAAATATATAACCTAAAAAAGAAGATGCTAAGATAAAAAACGAATCCATAAACCGACAGGTTAAAAGGACATAAAGCCATGCAACTCATGAAGTAAATAAATAGTATAAGTATGAATGCATGAAAAAATGCCTGGTTGTACACACTATCACTGTAAGCATTAACAAGTTAAATCCTGCCCAACACAATTTAAAGCAACATAAAATGGACATATGCCATATGAAATAATGAAGTTAACAGGTATATATGAAGATGGCAGAAAATAAACATTGCTAATAAATGAAACAGTATAAGGACAAGTTGCGATAGTTAAACATACCCATGGTAAGTCCAGGACTTAGATGCACAGCAAGATGTCCACCCCAACGCGCGTTTCGGCGCTAATGCCTTCGTCTGGGGGTAGTGCTGGACAATGCACATGCCACTTTAAATAGGGGGAACCAGCCAATAGTAATAAAGTATCCGAAATAAGGGATCCCGAAAAATGAAAGGTGTACATATCTCACTGTATAATTACAGGTCGCTGCCTCGAGGTGAAGCAAGATGGCCGCTCCACCGGAAACGGCGCTCATGAGGGGCCGGAACCGGAAACGCGTCACCGCGTCAGCAGACACGGTCACGTGAGTCCGAGATCCGACACGTCACCAGCGACGGAACGGAGGCCCGTCACTCGTCCACCAATCAAAGGAGCGACACAGCGAGGAGGGGGTAACCCAGGATACAGCAAAGGGATATATTGGCTGGTATGTAAAACATGAAATAGTATTTATTAATTTAGCCGGAATCATCAATGGAACCTTGCAAAACACATACTTAATATGGTAACATGAATTTGTGAACAATTGTGAACAAAGATGTGTATGTGCATAGCATAAAAATAAGTTACGTGGAGCACATCAAAATCCCGCAACAAGAATCTGTATGAATATGCATGCCATAATGACATGTGGAAAACAGAAAAAGTATTTGATGTAATGAAAAAGAAAAGTGTGAGTGAAGAATCGGTATAAGAGTGACAGACAGCTCTATCGACATGAAAGAAACCAACATATGGGGCCATGTAAATGTGATGATGAAAATAAAGAAATATATATGTGAATGTGTAGAATTATGGTGAAAAATAATAAATAAATAAATAAATATGAAGTATTAATTAGATAAAATGAATGAAGTGAGATAAAGTGAAGTGTTTGTGCAAATGAGTATATGATCATAACAACAATGTGTGTGAAAATAAAATATAGTAAAACACAATATATCAATATTTATTATGTTGAAAAGCATCCAAAATTAAAATGGTTACAATAACGTAATCGATGGACACAATAAAAGGCAAGGCGAATGATGATTCAAGGTAAAGCACCCCAAGAAAAGTGGACAAGCAGGAAATCCGGATATAATGAGAAAACTCTCAAATTAAAGATCTAATTATGTAGAATACAAATAAAAAATGTTAAAATCACAAAAACACAAGAAATGTATATATATATGAAATCACACTAATAAAAGAATTCAACACCACTAAAATTACTGGCAATCAGAGAAATGATGAGAACCCCGTGGTCTCATTGAGACCCTTGGGGTGCAAGGTTTGGAGCCTCCAAATCCACTTGCACTCCCTCTGTAGTAAACGTTTTTTAAGATCACCTCCACGCATATCAAGATTAATATGGTCAATGCCCCTCACCTTCAACATTCTAGAGTTACAAGCATGGTGGAGGCGGAAGTGTCTGGGGATTGTTTTAAGTTGTTCAACGTCATCTGCGTTTTTCACATTTTCGATATCCCTGACATGCTCTCTAACTCGCAAACGCAACTCACGGGTGGTCATGCCTATGTATATCTTGGGACACGGACAAGTTGCGTAATAAATGACCCCTTTGGTATTACAAGATATGGGCCAACAGATTTTGAAATTATTGGTGCCACTAGAGTCCACAAAATTGTTTGACCGCTCGACATTGGGACAACTGATACAGTCACCACACGGTTTGCAGCCCCATTTGGGTCCCTTTGTACCAAAAACCTTACCAGGCTTGGTGGGTGAGAGATAGCTATGTACCATGGCATCACGCAGATTGGGAGCTCTGCGTGGCACCATGGCAGGGTAGTGTGGAAGTACCCTCTGTAAAATAGAGTCGGTCATCAAAATGGGCCAAAATTTATTCAAAATGTTGCGCATCTCAACCCAACGTGAGTTGAAAGTGGTAACAAATCTCACCTTTGATTGTTTACGGTGCTTTGGAGTGACCTGAAGTAGTTGTTGTCGACTCACTTCTGATGCTCGATGACGGGCTTTACGTATACAACGTTGACTATAACCTCTCTGAGTGAACCTGTCTCCCAATTCATCAAAACAAGACTTGAGGTCATCTTCACTAGAGCAAATCTTCTTAACGCGTAAAAATTGGCCTACTGGGATCGCATCAATGGTATGTCGAGGGTGTGAGGAAGTGGCATGCAATAGCGAATTGGTCGATGTCTCCTTACGATAAAGGTCCGTCTGCAATAGACCATCAGTATCTTTTTTAATCAAAATATCCAAAAAATCAATATTTGAGTGGCTCCATTTATAAGTAAGTTTGATATTAAGAGAATTGCTATTCAAAGCATTAATAAACGAAAAAAGATAATCTGGAGTAGATAATATTAAAAGTTTTTTTTAGCTCAAATAGATCTCCCTTCTATTTCTCAGACCCAATTACAAAGCCTCTCTATACCTATAACGGAGGGAGAGATTCTTAAAGCTATAATGTCACTTAAAGCCCATAAATCCCCTGGGCCTGTTGGGCTAACTGGTGAATATTTTAAACTTTATAAAACGATCTTAGCCCCCTATATGGTTAAAACTTTTAATGAGGCAATTAAAAATGAAGCATTTCCCTCTGAAATTTATTTACATTGGTGATGGAGCCCTTTGCTGCGGCGGTCAAAATATCATCCCGTATTAGAGGAGTCTCCATAGGACACATTGAACATCGTATAGGTCTCTTTGCGGATGACGTTATATTGTGTTTGTCCTCTCCTGGAGACACTTTGCCTTATATACTCCGACTCATCCAGGAATTTGGGGAGATCAGTTATTATAAAATCAATACATCAAAATCTTTAATTTTAAACATGGGCATTCCAAAATATACACAGTTGCAATTACAAAAGGAATTTCCCTTTAAATGGGCTGAAGGGGGCGGAGCGTAGCCGTGCAGCGTGATGGCAGCTTGAGACTAGAGCTCCTCACTGATACCAGCCAAAACCCGAGCTATATTGACCCACACCGTTAGAAAATGGTTAAACCGGCAAAGGAAAAACTTAAAGACCACACTGGCACACCCAAACCGGGGAAAGCGCAAGCAGACATTTCTCCACAAAAGGCATGAAGAATCGCCGGCCCGGAAATCTAAGATGGCCGCCGCGCATGCTGCTCCACAGAGCCAAGATGATGACTCAGAAGAGGATAGTGGAGGTGAGAAATCCGAGTCGGGAGACACTTATGGTTCAGCACCAGTGTCACGGGGGTTCATGAAGAGGATCTTATACAAAGCCTTGACTCCTATTACTAAAGAACGGTCAGAGATAAGCACTGATTTACGTCAGATAGGAACACGGGTGGAGACGCTTGAATCGGTACAGACAGACATGAGAGTTTATCATGAAAAAGTGCGGGACATTCTACATTCACAACAAGACCAATTGAATGAGATATTTATGCGGACAGAAGACCAGGAAAATAGGAGTCGGAGGAAGAACATCAGACTGCGGGGTGTACCTGAGTCATACGCACATGAGACTCTGGGCAAACTTGCTCATGACATATTCTCTTCAGTTCTGGGAGTGAACAGCCATGATACAGTTCGGATTGAATGCGTCCATAGAGCACTCCGCCCAAAACCTCACTCTAATGACCCCCCACGCGACATTATATGTGGTCTACTGAGCTACACCGACACAGCGGAGATTCTAAAGGCTGCACGGATGAAAGGTACAATTGAATTTGAAGGAACAACAATATACCTCTATCAAGATATAGCATCCTCCACACTACAAAAGCGGGAAGTTTTCCGACCTCTCCTTGATGTGCTGCGCTCCACCAAGACGCCTTTTGGCTGGCTATATCCGTTTGGCCTAGCGATACAAAAAGATGGCCGCCAAATCACCATCAGGAAGCACGAAGATCTGGCCCATGCGTGGGAAACCCTGGGTATACCGCCTATGGAAATCTCGCCATGGATGATGGTACCTCCAGAGCTGAAATTACCTCCATTGCTGGAACTTCTGCCGTGGAAAGTGGTGGGGAAACTGAAATCGCCTAAGAATAAAAGACCGGCGCTAAGATCTGGAGCGATGGAAAATTGAAATGCATTGCCAATATTGCGGGGACTGTTCTCCACACGGCTCCAGTATTCGGGTTGACGGACGCCACCTCTACTTTCGAATTGGAACCGTGAGTAGGAGCAAGTCACTGTCACTGGAGAAGATCAAGATATAGAGTATACTTTAAAGTGACTCTATTGTGGCTATTGTGGGCGATCCTATCCTATTGCTTCTTATTGTTTCACACTGTTCTTACTTGGGTTTTGGCTGGCATGCGGGTTATGCCAACTACACAACTGTTGTTAACAGTTAACTCCCCCCCTCCCCAGGTACATGCTCTATACACTGGGGCAGTACATACCTTTACATTGATTTCACTCTTTCCTGTATTACAACCTCCCCCTCCTACTGGTGTCCTGAAAACGGTGATGACATATTTGCTGAAGTATACGGTCTTTTACCATGTCTGATATTAAGATAACATCGTATAATGTACGGGGTCTGAATACTCCACGCAAACGATACCAGATTGCCCAACAATTGAAAAAAGATAATACTGATATAGCCCTTCTCCAGGAAACTCATCACAAACATAATAAAACTCTGGAGCTATCTAGGGCTATCTTCTCCAATGCCTTTCATAGCACCTACTCTACTGCTAGCAGAGGAGTGAGTATTTTGATACGGAAACATTTGCCTTTTAAATTACTGTCAATGCAGAAAGACCCTGAAGGTCGATTTCTTTTTATCAAAGCTCACATTGGTACAGATTTATTTTCTATAGCCAACTTATATGCTCCCAATACGGATCAAATATCGTGGATTATTCAGACCTTAGAGAATTTTAAGTTGTTTGCGGAAGGGTTAGAATAATAGGCGGGGACTTTAACATTCCACTTAACCCCATTATTGACTCCACCAGGAAGGATAAAATATCCCATCGAGCTAGAGCGAGACTCCACAGGGTACTTAGAAACCTACAGGTCACTGACGCGTGGAGACTTCTATATCCCACCACAAAGGATTTCTCTTATTATTCTGCAGCACATAATGTATATACTAGATTAGACTATGTTCTGTTGTCGGATAGTCTCCTCCCGATGGTTCTGTCGGCAGGAATAGGAAACCTTCTCCTTTCTGATCACGCACCGGTGTTTGTGTCTATGAAGCTAAATAGTGTTCCGAGGGGAGACAGACTGTGGAGGTTGAACAATACGGTTTTGAGTGACCCTAAACACTCCTCTGCGATACAGGATAATATTCAGAAGTATTTTGATATAAATTCCTCTCCGGATTTATCGGATACTATTAGATGGGAAGCACATAAAGTAGTAATACGGGGAGAACTGATATCACTATGCTCACATATCAAAAAGCAACCGTCAGCAAGACTGAACGATCTGTTCTCGAGAATATCTACGCTTGAGACTATTCACAAACGAACGAAAGCAGCTGCAGCACAGATTGAGCTTGGGGAACTAAGGGAAGAGGTTAAAAATGTTTTGAATATAAAAACCACTAAAACTTTTCACTATACCAAATTTAAACATTATGCGCATGGGGAAAGGGGCAACAGAATCATGGCTGCACTGCTTAAACAACAACATGAGAAATCTTTTATCTCTGAGATCCTGACTTCTTCAGGTGTTAGAGCTACTGAATCGAAGGAAATAGCACAGGCCTTTACCCATTTCTACCATGGGCTATATAATCTTAATAGCAGCGATAGTCCGCAGGGTAACCTAGGGGATAGCACTAGGGAGTTTCTGGATAAACTTAGCTTACCTCAACTCACACAGGAAGATCAACTAGCGCTTACTGCACCCTTCACCACGGAAGAACTTCATAAAATTCTTAAAACAATACCATCTGGGAAAAGTCCTAGCCCAGATGGCTATACGATTCAGTACTATAAGACATTTAGCGGTATTCTGTTGCCCCATTTCACATCTATGTGTAACTCACTGATGGGGGGAGCTCAATTGACTCGCCAATCTTTGAAAGCTCACATCACAGTCCTGCCAAAGGACGGGAAGGATCCAGCACTATGTGGTAGCTATAGACCCATATCTTTGCTAAACACAGATCTTAAATGGTGGGCGAAAGCTTTGGCGACTAGATTGGGGAAGCTTCTGCCCAAACTCATTGGCCCAGAACAAACAGGATTTGTGGGAGGTCGTCAGGGTAAGGATAATACAACAAGAGTAGTTAGGTTAGTTCAACACGCTCGCTCGACACACACCCCAATGGTACTCCTTAGCACAGATGCCGAAAAGGCTTTTGACAGGGTGAGCTGGCAATGTATGGTAGCTACCTTGTCAAAATTTGGGATCCCTATTGAATTCATACAAGCTATATTGACACTCTATCATAATCCGAGTGCTAAAGTTAGAGTGAATGCCATATTGTCGGATTCCTTTCAAATTTCAAATGGTACTAGGCAAGGATGCCCTCTATCGCCTACACTGTTTGTGATGGTGATGGAGACCTTGATACAAAGGATCCGCCAAGATGATAATATAGCCGGCCTGAAGATAGGTCAGTTCACACATAAAACGGCTGCGTTTGCGGATGATCTGCTGCTGTTGGTGACTAAGCCGTCTGTCTCCCTTCGGAACATAACACAAGCTTTTACAGAATTTGGTGCAATATCTAATTTTAAAATTAACTATAGTAAATCTGAGATCCTTAATGTCTCTGTGCCTCGACAGGTAGTTGCTGCGATGACGGGAACGTCTCAGTTTCGCTGGATTTCTACATCGATCTCGTACTTAGGCATTACCATCTCTAATTGCCCATCACAATTGTATACCCTCAACTATATACCTCTAGTAGCGGCTATTAAACGTCAACTCAATTGCTTGAAGCTACCGTTTATGTCATGGATGGGGCGGAAAAATTTCCTAAAGACTTTTATAGTCTACAATTTTTTATACCTGATTCAGACATTACCACTGTGGCTACCAAAATCATTCTCTCTCTCCCTAAAGCGTATCTTCTCGAACTTTCTATGGAACAAGAACAGACCAAGACAGAGACACATACAACTGATTAACTCGGTTAAAATGGGAGGCATGGGACTATCCGACATACACACATATTATATTACTAATCACTTGAACAGATGGGCTGGGCTGCAACATCCCTCTCAGACTTCTCTTTATACGGAATTAGAAAATACTCTCATGCTTAGCTGGGAACAGAGGGCGCTGTGGAGTCTCGCTAAAAGTTCACACCTTGACCAATACTCTAGCATTCTTTTAAAGGGAACCATCCTGGTGTGGCAAGACATACATAATAGATTGAGCTTACTCAGGATGCCTTCACCAAGTATGCCTCTATGTTTAGTGCCTTGCTATGTACATCGGGATTCTACACTAATGCCAGATCCGTGGGACATTCCACACCACATCAAAGTTTCGATCCTGATGACTGATACTCCGCAGAGAAGTGTTTCCACGGTATTTGATAAATTAGGAATAAAGTCTCGTGATTTCCTCTTTAAACACACTTTCATGAAATGTTGCACGGCTATGCTTAGCTCCTTGCCAACCCAAACCTCTCCTCAGAATTGGTTAGATAAGATGCTCATGAGCTCTATACCCCAGCGTAAGTTTCTATCTACCTCATATAATAATCTGATCTCACTGACCTGCCCATCAAAACCAAGCTATATGGAAAAGTGGTAGACTGACCTCCACATATCATTGACCGAACCCGAAATTAGATTCATACTGTCTAACGCATTAGGTTTCTCTAGGTGTACTAGAATACAGGAAAGCTCCTACAAACTGTTAACTAGGTGGTATAAGACGCCTGTGGTCTTACACGCTATTGATCAAGAGGTTACGGACCTGTGTTGGAGGTGGAACACTTCAAGGGGTACTTATCCACACATTTGGTGGTCCTGCCCCCTTATTGTGCCTTTTTGGCAGCAAGTTGAGCAGAAAATTAATAACATATGCTCTACAAACTTGCACTTAACACCTGAGTTAATCCTATTGTGGAAACCGACACCCACTCTTACCCCCAAGAAGCATTATCTTCCAACCTTGTTGCTTACAGCAGCTAAGCTATTAATACCGAGTTGTTGGAGATCAACAGAACCCCCACAGTTGAGTCATTGGGTGAACAAGGCGTCGGAGTTAGAAAGACTAGAGGAATTAGCACATTGGGAACTGCTAACTAGAAAGAAGTATCTTAAAATATGGGGACCATGGAAGGCCCGGGCAACTTTGAATTTGGTAAGAGTAATTGTAATATGGCAGTTTCTATATCATACACAACGGGGTTAGTATACTTTGTCTTCACCAATATCATAAATGACATCAATGTTAGTTGAATTCAACACCAGTCCAGCCCCCCCCATCCCCTTCTCAATTTTATCCCTCCCTCCTTCCATATCCCTGACCTGCTCCCCCCCTGCCTCCCCTTTCCCCTCCCTTCTTGTTGGTCAAAAGATATGTAAATCAATATGTGCTCCACATTCTTAATGGAATTTACACTGCTCAAACTATGTTATTACACTTATTGCCTGCAATGCCGAAAATCCAAATATGATTCCTGATAGATGTGAATTTTTTGTATGACATGCTATCGTTTTGAATGACATATCTTTGTATGTATTTTTGGAGAAAAATCAATAAAAACAGTTTTGAAATAAATGGGCTGAAGGAACAATTACTTATTTAGGGATTTCTCTTACCTACCCATGTGGTAAGTTGATGTCGGTTAACTATAACACTTTACTGCAGGTTTTGAATAAGGACATCATATCCTACTCTAGATTTCCTTTATCCTGGATGGGCCGTATTGCAGCCTCTAAAATGCTACTTCTCCCAAAAGTGTTGTATTACTTTCGAAACCTCCCAATCCCAATTCCCAAATCTATTCTAAAACGTATTCGCATGGTGTTTACAAGATTCATTTTGAATGGGAAGAAGCCAAGGGTTGCAGCAAAAATACTGCATTTGTCTGTAGCTAAAGGAGGTCTGGGATATCCGAATATTGTTGCTTACTATAATGCGGCTATTCTGGACCAATTAAAACATTGGTGGTTATATGATAAAAATAAGCGCTGGGTGGAGTTAGAAGCGCATATATTACACAGTTCAGACTTAAAGGATGTGTTGGGCTCTGTGAGGATGGGGGAACACATATTGGGTAAATTATCCCCTACAATTAAAGCATCTATTCAGATTTGGAACGGTGTGTCTGATAATGCCTCTATTCTTCCTCTTAGACGTAGTATGGTTTCCTTAGCTATGGTGCAACGTTGCATACCTAATTCAAATTTTTCAGAATGGACTACTAAAGGTATTAGTTCATTAGAATTATTATACGATAACAATTTATTGTTACCCTATTCTATAATCTCTTCTAAATATGATCTAAACCCTAAGGATTTTTATAAATATTTTCAGTTGAGACATTTTCTTTCCACTGTTAAGTTTACAGTCAATGCCCCCACTTCTAATTATGAAAAATATTTTTATAACCCCAAGTTGATAACTAAAGGAATATCTAAAGCCTATGAGGCAATTCATGAGGATGAATCTTCTTTGCCTACCCTTAATTTTATACAAAAATGGGAATTGGAGTTGGGAGGTACATATAGTATTGAACAGTGGGAGGCGGCTTTTAAAATCTGTTCTAAGTCTTCCCACTGTGTAAATCATCTGGAAGCCTCTCGAAAATTGCTTTATAGATGGTACATGACTCCATACCGCCTATCCAAAATGTTTCCTATGGTGTCCTATATCTGTTTGCGATGCAACGCTTCTGTTGGCTCATTATTACATATTTGGTGGAGTTGTGATGTCATCGCTCCGTTTTGGGTAGAGATGTTAACCAGCATAATCGGTTTTCCGGTTCCTTGGGGACCAAAAGTAGCACTGCTTTCTTTGAAAAAAGAGGATATAGGCATTGAGAATAGTACAGTTAAGGTACATGTGCTAACTGTAGCGAGAACAAGTATTGCTCAGAGATGGAAAAGCGCTTCTATTCCGTCTAAGGTAGAAATCTTGCACAAGGTTCAGTACAATTGTATAATGGAACATTTAATTTCCACAAGACTACATAAGACACAGGAATTTGTTTACAAATGGTCTAAATGGCTTGCTTTTAATGGCTCACAGCTTCCTTTATAGAAAGACCTCATAAAAGTGTATTAGGGTCCTTATGTATATTCTAACTCCTAGGGCAGGGACTTTATGTTTGTCTGTATGTTTTTGTTTTTTTTTTTACATTGGAAAGGTGTAAAATAGTAAAAATTAAACTTATGGAAGTTCAACTCTGGTTACATTATTAATTAACGACACTATGATTATCTTATTATGTACCCTGTATGTTTCTAATACATGTATGTGTATACTGACTATTAGATTAACTTTAAATCTTTATGCTTTTTGCGATTTCATAAATTTGGAAAAAAACATTTCAATATTTCCAATTTTAATGTCTAGTTTATTTTTGTATAACTTTGAAAAACCTATAATAAAAATTGTGTTAAAGAAAAATAACATTTGCATAATAATTTGGAACGCGGTGTATTGGGGTGCTTCGTCCCTTTTGCTTTAGTGCTTCTAGGTTGTTGTTGTCATTAGTAACCTATTCTATATCACATGTAACATCAGTGACAGAAGCATACACTGTAGTAGCATCCACTGAACACGGCTTGTTGTCAATAGTAACCTGTTCTATATCACATGTAATATCAGACAGAAGCATACACTATAGTAGCATCCACTGAACACGACTTGTTGTCATTAGTAACCTGTTGTATATCCCAAGTAATATCAGTGATAGTAGCATACACAATAGTAGCATCCACTGAACACGGCTTGTTGTCATTAGTAACCTGTTCTATATCACATGTAATATCAGTGGCAGAAGCATACACTGTAGTAGCATACACTGAACACGGCTTATTGCCATTAGTAACCTGTTCTATATCACATGTAATATCAGTGGCAGAAGCATACACTATATTAATATCCACTGAACACGGCTTGTTGTCATTAGTAACCTGTTCTATGTCACATGTAATATCAGTGACAGAAGCACACAGTGTAGTAGCATCCACTGAACACAGCTTGTTGCCATTAGTAACCTGTTCAATATCACATACTATGTCAGTGGTGAAACATACACTGTAGTAGCATCCAATGAACACAGCTTGTTGTCATTAGTAACCTGTTGTATATCACATGTAATATCAGTGACAGAAGCATACACTATAGTAGCATCCACAGAACACGGCTTCTTGCCATTAGTAATCAGTTCTATATCACATGGAATATCAGTGACAGAATCTACGTTATAGTAGCACCCACTGAACACGGCTTGTTGTCATTAGTAACCTGTTCTATATCACATGTAATATCAGAGACAGAAGTATACACTATAGTAGCATCCACTGAACACGACTTGTTGTCATTAGTAACCCATTGTATATCACAAGTAATATTAGTGATAGAAGCATTCACTATAGTAGCATCCACTGAACACAGCTTGTTGCCATTAGTAACCTGTTGTATATCACATGTACTATCAGTGACAGAAGCTACACTACAGAAGCACCCACTGAACACGGCTTGTTGTCATTAGTAACCTGTGGTATATCACAAGTAATATCAGTGACAGAAGCATACACTATAGTAGCATCCACTGAACACAGCTTGTTGCCATTAGTAACCTCTTGTATATCACATGTAATATCAGTGATAGAAGCATACACAATAGTAGCATACACTGCACACAGCTTGTTGCCATTAGTAATCAGTTCTATATCACATGTAATATCAGTGACAGAAGCTACATTATAGTAGCACCCACTGAACACGGCTTATTGTCATTAGTAACCTGTTCTATATCACATGTCATATGAGAGACAGAAGCATACACTATAGTAGCATCCACTGAACACAGCTTGTTGTCATTAGTAACCTGTTCTATATCACATGTAATATCAGTGATAGAAGACACACTATAGTAGCATCCACTGAACACAGCTTGTTGCCATTAGTAACCTGTTTTATATCACATGTAATATAAATGACAGAAGCATACACTGTAGTAGCATCCACTGAACACGGCTTGTTGCCATTAGTAATCAGTTCTATATCACATGTAATATCAGTGACAGAAGCTACATTATAGTAGCACCCACTGAACACGGCTTATTGTCATTAGTAACCTGTTCTATATCACATGTAATATCAGTGACAGAAGCATACACTATAGTAGCATCCACTGAACACAGCTTGTGATATACAACAGGTTACTAATGACAACAAGCTGTGTTCAGTGGATGCTACTATAGTGTATGCTTCTGTCACTGATAGTACATGTGATATAGAACAGGTTACTAATGACAATAAGCCGTGTTCAGTGGGTGCTACTATAATGTAGCTTCTGTCACTGATATTACATGTGATATAAAACAGGTTACTAATGGCAACAAGCCGTGTTCAGTGGATCCTACTATAGTGTATACTTCTGTCACTGATATTACATGTGATATACAACAGGTTCCTTTTGACAACAAGCTGTGTTCAGTGGATGCTACTATCGTGTATGCTTTGGTCACTGATATTACATGTGATATAGAACAGGTTACTAATGGCAACAAGCCGTGTTCAGTGGATGCTATTATAGTGTAGCTTCTGTCACTGATATTACATGTGATATAGAACAGTTTACTAATGACAACAAGCTGTGTTCAGTGGATGCTACTATAGTTTATACTTCTGTCACTGATATTACATGTGATATACAACAGGTTACTAATGACAACATGTAATATCAGTGACAGAAGTATAAACTATAGTAGCATCCACTGAACACAGCTTGTTGTCATTAGTAAACTGTTCTATATCACATGTAATATCAGTGACAGAAGCTACACTATAATAGCATCCACTGAACACGGCTTGTTGCCATTAGTAACCTGTTCTATATCACATGTAATATCAGTGACCAAAGCATACACGATAGTAGCATCCACTGAACACAGCTTGTTGTCAAAAGGAACCTGTTGTATATCACATGTAATATCAGTGACAGAAGAATACACTATAGTAGGATCCACTGAACACGGCTTGTTGCCATTAGTAACCTGTTTTATATCACATGTAATATCAGTGGTGAATCATACACTATAGTAGCATCCACTGAACACGGCTTGTTGTCATTAGTAACCTGTTCTATATCACATGTAATATCAGTGACAGAAGCTACACTATAGTAGCATACACTGCACACAGCTTGTTGCCATTAGTAACCTGTTGTATATCACATGTAATATCAGTGGTGAAGCCTACACTATAGTAGCATCCACTGAACACGGCTTGTTGCCATTAGTAATCAGTTCTATATCACATGTAATATCAGTGACAGAAGCTACACTATAGTAGCACCCACTGAACACGGCTTGTTGTCATTAAAAACCGGTTGTATATCACATGTACTATCAGTGACAGAAGCATACACTATAGTAGCATCCACTGAACACAGCTTGTTGTCATTAGTAATCTGTTCTATATCACATGTAATATCAGTGACAGAAGCTACACTATAGTAGCATCCACTGAACACGGCTTGTTGCCATTAGTAACCTGTTCTATATCACATGTAATATCAGTGACCAAAGCATACACGATAGTAGCATCCACTGAACACAGCTTGTTGTCAAAAGGAACCTGTTGTATATCACATGTAATATCAGTGGTGAATCATACACTATAGTAGCATCCACTGAACACGGCTTGTTGTCATTAGTAACCTGTTCTATATCACATGTAATATCAGTGACAGAAGCTACACTATAGTAGCATACACTGCACACAGCTTGTTGCCATTAGTAACCTGTTGTATATCACATGTAATATCAGTGGTGAAGCATACACTATAGTAGCATCCACTGAACATGGATTGTTGCCATTAGTAACCTGTTGTATATCACATGTAATATCAGTGATAGAAGCAACACTATAGTAGCATCCACTGAACACAGCTTGTTGCCATTAGTAACCTGTTGTATATCACATGTAATATCAGTGGTGAAGCATACATGATAGTAGCATCCACTGAACATGGCTTGTTGCCATTAGTAACCTGTTTTATATCACATGTAATATAAATGACAGAAGCATACACTATAGTAGCATCCACTGAACACGGCTTGTTGCCATTAGTAATCAGTTCTATATCACATGTAATATCAGTGACAGAAGCTACACTATAGTAGCACCCACTGACCACGGCTTGTTGTCATTAAAAACCGGTTGTATATCACATGCAATATCAGTGACAGAAGCATACACTATAGTAGCATCCACTGAACACGGCTTGTTGTCATTAGTAACCTGTTCTATATCATATGTAATATCAGAGACAGAAGCATACACTATAGTAGCATCCACTGAACACGGCTTGTTGTCATTAGTAACCTGTTCTATATCACATGTAATATCAGAGACAGAAGCATACACTATAGTAGCATCCACTGAACACAGCTTGTTATCATTAGTAACCTGTTCTATATCACATGTAATATCAGTGACAGAAGCATACACTATGGTAGCATCCACTGACCACAGCTTGTTGTCATTAGTAACCTGTTGTATATCACATGTAATATCGGTAATAGAAGCATACACTATAGTAGCATCCACTGAACACGGCTTGTTGCCATTAGTAACCTGTTCTATATCACATGTAATATCAGTGACAGAAGTATACACTATAGTAGCACCCACTGAACACGGCTTGTTGCCATTAGTAACCTGTTGTATATCACATGTAATATCAGTGACAGAATCTACACTATAGTAGCATCCACTGAACACAGTTTGTTTCCATTAGTAACCTGTTGTATATCACATGTAATATCAGTGACAGAATCTACACTATAGTAGCATCCACTGAACACGGCTTCTTGCCATTAGTAACCCGTTGTATATCACATGTAATATCAGTGACCGAAGCATACACTGTCGTAGCATCCACTGAACACGGTTTGTTGTCATTAGTAACCTGTTGTATATCACATGTAATATCAGTGACAGAAGTATACACTATAGTAGCATCCACTGAACACGACTTGTTGCTATTAGTAACCTGTTCTATATCACATGTAATATCAGTGACAGAAGCATACACTACAGTAGCATCCACTGAACATGGCTTGTTGTCATTAGTAACCTATTCTATATCACATGTAATATCAGTGACAGAAGCATACACTATAGTAGCATCCACTGAACATGGCTTGTTGTCATTAAAGAAACAAACGGAATGTAGGAGCTGCACTGTAGCATATATTGGTGTTATCCTCAGAGGAACCTTGACAAAAAACCTCAAACCAAAATTAGATCCAATCCACAAGAAGAGGCAGCACTCCGATAGTATAGAAAAATACAAAATGTATTCACCCAAAATACAGGCAACGTTTCACCTTCCCCATGAAGGCATTTTCAAGCAATGAATACGTGTGCTCAAAGCATATATATATATAGTGTGCAAAACATGCAAATCGGCAATGTAAGATAATCATACATGATTAACAATAATGTCAGCAATACAATAGAATAGTACAGAATAAAGTGTTTGCAATTAATACAGAACATGTAGAAAATATGTGAAGCAATTAGTTTAATATCAAGTATAAACATATCTAAAAATAATCACATAAAATACATAGATATGTCATAAAGTATAAATTATAGTGATAAGAGTTACAGCTGGCACTCACCCATAGTTGTCACGAACACCATACCTGTTCTGGGTAAGAAAATCAAGGTAATGTTCTATTACCGTCATGACGCGCAGAAATCTCGGTGTTTTGAAAAACCCACTGCGCATGCTCACATCGGATCATTGAGTTCTCACTAACCACCAATCATGTGTTAGATTGGGGAAGGTTGTGAGGTCATATGACCGTAAATGCATTATCATTGCATTTATTACTTAATTCCCCTGACTTATTGCATGGAGCCAAGTCCCAGAACCCGAACAGTTATTTTTAACAGGGAATATACATATAGAACGGCACTATATTTATGGTTCTCGGAACCACCGACAATCAGGAGGAATATGTCCCTGTATACAGGGGCACAATCCAACAGAGGATCGCCAAATATAAAACTCGGGATGCGTGTATCACCTACCCCAAGGAAAAATTGGGATCGACAGATTTCAGTGACCAATATATGTACGTGCCAGGGACATGTTCATCCTGAGTGTGGGTTTATTGAAAATGTATTGTATGTCGTTTTTTGACACATTTTATTATGTAACAAGTTGATTGATGTCAATTGAACTAATGTAGAATTCACCTGGGAGACACTGATGACAATTTTCACAGGCTGAAATAAACCATGTGACTTTTTGTATCTACCTATTTAAAGATGATTTTTTTAGATATGATGTTAGGCTTGAAAAAGACCCTTCACTCACTATGGGTCGAAACGTTGCCTGTTTGCCGTAAAATGTTTTGACAATAAAACCGTTTTGAAGATCTGGAGACTTGTGCTGTTGTCCTACTACTTTTCTTAGAATTTGCATTATGCCAGAGTGGGTTTGCCTGGCTTGACAGCATGCACCGCAAAGGACTCGGGACTTGTGCTGCTTCAAATTTTCTACTTTGGCTATATACAGGAGTATGTGACAAAAAACAGTATTACAAGTGACAGCCAACACGGTTTTACTAAGGACAGAAGTCGTCAAACCAACATGAATTGTTTTTATGAAGAGGTGAGCAGAAGCCTAGACAGAGGGGCCCCTGTGGATATAGTGTTTTTGGACTTTGCAAAGGCATTTGACACTGTCCCTCATAGACGTCTAACGGGTAAATTAAGGACTATAGGTTTCGAAATTAGAGTTTGTAATTGGATTGAGAATTGGCTCAAGGACCCTACCCAGAGAATTGTGTTCAATGATTCCTACATTGAATGTTCACCGGTTATAAGTGGTGTACCCCAGGGCTCAGTGCTGAGACCACTATTATTCAACTTATTTATTAATGATATAGAGCATGGGATTAATAGCACTATTTCTATTTTTGTAGATGACACCAAGCTATGTAGTATTGTTTAGTCTATGGAAGATGTTCGTGAATTGCAAGCTGATTTGGACACACTGGCAAATGAGGCTTAATGTAGATCATTGCAAAGTTATGCATCTGGGTACGAACAACGTGCATGCATCTTATGTCCTAGGGGGAGCTACACTGGGGGAGTCACTTGTTGAGAAGGATCTGGTGTACTTGTATATCATAAATTAAATAACATCATGCAATGTCAAGATATTGTCGTGTATTAAAAGAGGCATGGACTCGCGGGACAGGGATATAATATAACCACTTTACAAAGCATTAGTGCGGCCTCATCTAGAATATGCAGTTCAGTTTAGGACACTTGATTAACGTTAATGTCTGTGTATGTAGCTGCACATCGTGTTCTAGTAAGAACGCGATGCTGCTGTGTAAATGAATGGATGACGCTGACTGGTCACTGATTGGTCAGCGTCATACACTCCTCTGTACAACGCCCACTTGGTCGAAAGTAAAAACACACCCACTCAGGCATTAAGAAACTCATTAACATAAACCTAAAAATCGCTAATAAAGTGGTTTCAAATAGATCGTTTTTCTAAATAAAAAGCATTACCGTCACCTACATTATAGCGCCGATCACATCATGTAGGAGATAGGGCACTTATAATGTGGTGACAGAGCCTCTTTAATATCTCGTAATGCAAAAAATAGTAATGGGCTAGGTAATGTCCCTACGGAACAACCTCCCTTGTATAATGAAAAGGCAACTCCATAATAATTACATATGCACACAAGAAACAGAGTATAGAGCCAAGTATATATGAAAAGAATAACTAATTTTATTAAATACATATAAAAACATACATGTTAAAAAGGTACATGAGTGGAAAGACTCTATATGATATAAACACAGGTAAATAGGAAAGCCAGGTGTACAATGTATTTAAAGTCCTTATATTGAGGACATATGAATAGGGCAGTGTACTATCATGTATAAATTTAGTTGTTTGAGTGTGGGCTGTTTTGTTAAGGACAGAAATGTCCAAAGAGTGTTTTCTAGAGTAAAATACTCCTAACATCAATAACTCAGATAGCCTTGAGGAAGCGGATATCACGATACGTGCGTCGGGGTTCTACACACAGGTATCCAGGCTACCAGGACTACTATTATGGGTAAGGCTATCTGAGTTATTGATGCTAGGAGTATTTTACTCTAGAATACACTCTTTGGACATTTCTGTCCTTAACAAAACAGCCCACATTGTTGCCCACTCTTCCTTGCAAAATTGCTCCAAATCTGTCAGATTACGAGGGGATCTCCTGTGTACAGCCCTCTTTAGGCCACCCCACAGATTTTCAATAGGGTTCAGGTCTGGGCTCTGGCTGGGCCTTTCCCAAACTTTGATCTTCTGGTGAAGCCATTCCTTTGTTGATTTGGAGGCTTTGGGTCGTTGTCAAACTAAAATTCCTCTTCATCTTTTTAGCAGAGGCCTGCAGGTTTTGTGCCAATATTGACTGGTATTTGAAACTGTTCATAATTCCCTCCACCTTGACTAAAGCCCCAGTTCCAGCTGCAGAAAAACAGCCCAGAGCATAATGCTGCCTCCACCATGCTTCACTGTGGGTATGGTGTTCTTTTGATGATGTACAGTGTTGGCTTTGCGCCAAACATAACTTTTGGAATTATGGCCAAAGAGTTTGACCTTGGTCTCATCAGACCATAACACGGTTTCCCACATGCTTTTGGCAGACTTGATGTAGGTCTTTGCAAAACATAGCCAGGCTTGGATGTTTTTCTTTGTTAGAAAAGGCTTCCATCTTGCCACCCTACCCCACAGGCCAGACATATGAAGAATACTGGAGATTGTTGTCATATGCACTACACAACCAGTACCCGCCAGAAAGTCCTGCAGCTCCTGTAATGTTGCTGTAGGCCTCTTGGTAGCCTCCCGGACCAATTTTCATCTTGTCTTTTCATCAAGTTTTGAGGGACGTCCAGTTCTTGGTAATGTCACTGTTGTGCCAAATGTAATCCACTTTTTGATGACCGTTTCACTGTGTTCCATGGTATATCTAATGCTTTGGAAAATCTTTGTTACCCTTCCCCTGACTTATGCCTTTCAACAATCAGATCCCTTTGATGTGTTGTAAGCTCTTTATGGACCATGGCTTTTGCTGCCACATGCAACAAAGAAAATGTCAGGAAAATCCTAATAGAACAGCTGAACTTTATATGGGGTTACTAAGAATCACTTTAAATAATGACAGCTGTGTACTGACTACTATTTAACATAAGTTTAAATGTGATTGGCTAATTCTGAACACAACCACATCCCTAATTATAGGAGGGTGTTCACACTTATGCAACAACATTATTGTAGTTTTGTTATTTTTATTTTCCTCTCTAAATGATTTCAGTTTGTTTTTCAATGGAATTGTACAGATTATGGGTCACATTAAAGGTGGATAAAGTTCTGAAATTATTCATCTTGTACGGATTTTTTCACATGACAAGAACCTGGCATTTTAACAGTGGTGTGTAGACTTTTTATATCTACTGTAGATATATAGCTAATCTAGTGACTTGCTTTTAATGTTTAACAGACTATTCCTCATATGTGGTCATGTTAAAAGTTCAGGGCACTCCAGAGCTCCTAAGAGCATTTGCACAACTCAGCCCCTAAGTTGGATTAACCCCCTAGCTACAGGGAGACCAGGCAAACTATCATAGGTGGGGCAACACAGGTGGAGCAGTACAGGTGGAGCAGCACAGAGACAATAGCACAGTAGCGCCAGTATCACAGCAGGCCAGCTAAGATATCTGTGATGCCACAGCAGGCTGGCACCACATACATTTAAAGGAAGAGGATAAATTCAGGGTGAGGGCGATCAATCCCGCTCAAGCTTAGCACAAACTCCAGGGGTCAGCCCAGAATATTCAGCAGTGGCCCCTGGAGGCTAGCAGTGCATGGCATCTGCAGCATTCAGCACGGAGAGAGAATGGTGGGGAGAGCACAGTCGTCATCACACCACGGTCCTTAATGGGCAGAAGTGACATGTCAAAAACCATCCCCCTTTTAAAGCAACCAGTCTTCTCTTCTAATTCAATCAGCATGACAGGGTGATATCTGCCTTGTCCTCGTTAACACTTTCTCCTGAGCGAACGAGAAGATCACTGAAATCATGTTAGCAGGTCATTTTGTGGCAGGGCTGAAATGCAGTGGAAATGTTTTTTTTTGTGATTAAGTTAATTTTCATGGCAAGGAATGACTTTGCAATTAATTACAATTCATCTAATCACTCTTCATAACAATCTAGAGAATGTAAATTGCCCCTATAAAAACTGAAGCAGCAAATTTTGTGAAAAATCTTTCGCCCAGGACTGTACAGCTGACACCCACTGGTGATGATGCAGACTCCCTGCGATGCATGCACAGCGGTTTGTGGAAATGCTTTTCCAACAGTGCTGTATCTACGCGGCAGATATCAGGAAAGTGTAAAGGACATTTAACCACTTCCCGCTATTGGGCGTGACTGTACGTCCAGATACAAAGTGCATTCCCGCACTCGGGCGTACAGTGACGCCCTGTAGATAAAGCGAGCACAGGAGCTGTGCGCGCTTTATCTTCAGCGGCTGTCAGCGGTCATACACAGCTGACATCCCGATGCGATGGCTGTTACCGCCGATCGCAGACATTTAACGCCTTCAATGCAGCTGTCAATGGCGTCCGCCACATTGAAGTGGTTGACAGAGGGAGGAAGCTCCCTCTGTACCCCCGCGATGGATCGCAGGTAGTGATGGTTGCTATGGCAACCAGGAAGCCGTTGCTAGGCTACCTGGTTGCCCAGGTACGGAAGCCTATTAGGTCCTGCCCGAGGCAGGACCCAATATGCTAACTGTCAGATGATGAATGACAGTTGCAATACACTGCACTACATAAGTAGTGCAGTGTATCGTACCGGGGATCATAAGACCAGATCTTCAAGTCCCCAGGTCAGTGTAAAAAAAAAAAAAAAGTGAAAAAAGTTAAAAAAAATGTTAAAGAAAAATAAATAAATAAAAGTTTTAACTAATAAAAACAATAAATCGCCCTGTTTCCCTGATCAACTCCTTTATTATTAAAAAAAAAAAAGGAAAACATGAAAAAAAACTATACATAATAGGTATCGCCACGTTTGGAACGGCCTGATCTATAAAAATGTCACATTATTTTTACCGCACGGTGTACAGCGTAAATTTTTTTAATAAAAAACAATGACAGCATTTTATTTTTTGGTCATCTTGTCTCAAAATTTTTTTAATAAATAGTGATCAAAAAGTTGTAAGTAACACAAAATGATACCAATAGAAACTACATTTCGTCACGCATAAAACAAGCCCTCCCGCAGCGATATCAACTAAAAAATAAAAAATTTATGGCTGTCAGAAAATGGCGAGACTAAAACATTATTTTTTTTTAGAAAATAATATTTTTATTGTGGGAACGTAGTGAAACGTAAAAAAAAACATATAAATTTGGTGTCACTGTAATCGTATCGACCCGCAGAATAAAGTTAACATGTTGTTTATACTGCATGGTGAACACTGTAGAAAAAACAACAAAAAAAAGTTTTTGGTTTCCTTATCTCCCAAAAAAATGGAATAAATAGTGATAGAAAAAAAAATAAAAAAAAAATCGCATGTACCCCAAAATGGAACCAGTAAAAATTACAGCTCGTTCCACAAAAAACAAGCCCTCACACAGCTCCGTCAACGGAAAAATAACACGTCATGACTCTCAAAACGCAGTGACGCAACATGACGGCCCAGACTAATTTTTTAGGTCCCGTAGAATTTCACTAAATACCCCACATCATCTCACATTTGCTGGACCCCACAAATGGACCCCGTGCAGCAGAGATGAGGAAACTTTAGGGCCTTGTGCTGTTTATAGGGCTAGTGAAGAAGTCAAAGATTAGGCAATACTGGAGCGCAGATATTTTGTATAATACCCAATAAACCCGGCCTGTGTATAAAGGATTGGTTCAAAGCGTACCACACCAATCCATGGATTATTCATTCTCCCCATTATTACATCATCCTATTATGCCCTGATGCACTCTGCCCAGCTTACATATACCGATGTACTACACAGTTTACATATACCCAGATGTACTACGCAGTTTACATATACCCTGATGTATTCCGCACAGCTTACATATACCCTGATGTACTCCTCACATATTACATATATCCTGATGTACTCCGCCCAGCTTACATATACCGATGTACTATGCACAGTTTACATATACCCTGATGTACTACGCACAGTTTACATATACCCTGATGTACTCCGCCCAGCTTACATATGCCCCCACATTATAAAATAAAATACCACTAAAATCTGCGCTTCAAAAGCCAAATGGTGGTCCAACTGAGCCTGGCAGTGTGTCCAAATGGCAATTTATGACCACATATGGGGTATTACTGTATTCTGGAGAACCTGCTTAACAATTTATGGGATGTGTGTCTACAGTGGTACAAGCTGGGCACTGAAATGGCATATCTGTGGAAAACGGCAATTTTCAATCTGCAACATCTATTGTTTACTCATTTTTGCAAAACACTTGTGCGGTCAAAATGCTCACTACACCCCTAGATACATTTTTTGAGGGATTTAGTTTCCAAAACGGAGTAATTTTTCAGGGGTACCACTGTATTGGTACTATAGCTCAATGCAACATGGTGTCAAAAAACGAACATTGGAAAATCTCCACTCCAAATACTAAAAGGTGCTCCTTCCCTTTAGAGCCTTGCTGTATGTCTAAAGAGCAGTTTATGACCACATGGGTATTTCCGTACTCTGGAGAAGTTGCTCTTTTTCTCCTTTATTTGATGAGAAAATGAAAAATTTTGAATTTCTGCTACGTCTTATTGGAAAAGAATGTAATTTTTCAATTTCACTGCCCATTTCTAATAAAATCTATGAGACACCTGTGGGGTCAAAATTCTCACTACCCCCCTAGATGAGTTCCTCAATGGGTGTAGTTTGCCAGATAGAGTCACTTTTGGGTAGTTTCCACTGTACTGGTACCTAAGGTGCTTTGCAAAAGCGACATGGTGCAGAAAAATCAATCCAGCAAAATCTGCTCTCCAAAAGCAAAATGGCGCTCCTTCCCTTCTGAGCCCTGATGTGTATTCATACAGTGGTTTATTACCACATATGGGGTATTTCCGTACTCTGGAGAAGTTGCTTTACAAATATTATTGTGCTTTTTCTCCTTTATTTTATGAGAAAATGAAACATTTTGACCTAAAGCTACCTCTTAGTGGAATTTTTTTTTAATTTTTCAGGTTTACTGCCCAATTCTAATGAAATCTATGAAATACCTGTGGGTTCAAAATGCTCACTACACCCCTAGATGAATTCCGCAAAGGGGTGTAGTTTCCGAAATGGAGTCACTTTTGGGGGTTTTCCATTGTACTGGTACCTTAGGAGCTTTACAAATGCGACATGGTGCAGAGAAATGAATCCAGCAAGATCAGTGCTCCAAAAGCTAAATGGCGTGCCTTCCCTTCCGAATCCTGCCGCTTGCCCAAACAGCAGTTTATGACCACATGTTTGGTATTTCCGTACTCTGGAGAAGTTGCTTTACAAATGTTGGGGTGCTTTTCCTCATTTATTTGTTGAAAAAAATTAAACATTTTGAGGTAAACCTACATCTTATTGGAAAATAATGTAATTTTTCATTTTCACTGCACAATTCTAATGAAATCTATAAAACACCTGTGGGGTCAAAATGCTCACTACACCCCTAGATTAATTCCTCAAGCGGTGTAGTTTCCAAATGGGGTCTTTTTTGGGGTGTTTCCTTTATTTTTGCACCACAAGTCCTCTTCTAACCTGACATGGTGCCTGAAATATAATTTAAGGAAAGGAAGGCCCAAAAATCCTCTAGGTGCTCTTTTGCTTCTGGGGCTTTTGTTTCAGTCCAGTAGCGCACTAATGCCATATGTGGGATATTTCTAAAAACTTCAGAAATCAGGGCAATAAATATTCAGTTGTGTTTCTCTGGTAAAAACCTTCAGTATTACAGGAAAAATGGATTAAAATAGAATTTCTGCAAAACAAAATGAAATTTGCAAATTTCCCTTCCACTTTGCTTTAATTCCTGTGAAACGCATAAAGGGTTAAGAAACTTTCTAAATGCTGTTTTGAATAATTTAAGGGGTGCAGTTTTTAAAATGTGGTGATTTGTGGGGGTTCCTAATATATAAGCCACTTCAGAAGTGATCTGGTCCCTTAAAAAAATAGGCTTTTGAAATTTTCTTTGAAATTAGAGAAATTGCTGCTAAATTTATAAGCCTTGTAACGTCCTAGAAAATAAAAGGATGTTCAAAAAATTCTGCCAATCTAAAGTACACATATGGGAAATGTTAGCTAGTCACTAATGTGTGGTATAACTATCTTTCTTACATGCAGATACATTTGAAATTAGAAGATGCTAATTTTTTGCAAATTTTCTCTAAATGTTGGTGTTTTTCACACAAAAATATTAAATATATCGACCAAATTTTTGCACTAACTTAAAGTACAATATGTCACGAGAAAACAATCTCAGACTCGTTTCGATAGGTAAAAGCATTCCCAAAATATTTCCACATAAAGTAAGACACGTCAGATTTAAAAAATGAGGCTGTGTCATAAGGTCCAAAAGTGGCTGTGTCCTTAAGGGGTTAAATAAATCTCACAAAGTGACACATCGGATTTTAAAACAATGGGTCTGTGTTTACAAGGCCATAATTTGCTGAGTCACCAAGGGGTTATTGTCTGTGAATAACCTGGTGAGTTAAAAATATTTTTTTTCCCTCCTATAGCTTTTCCCACATTCCAAACAAGAATACAGGATTTTTTGATGCAATTTTTTTGATGAGTTGTAACATTTTATTTCATGTAAAATATTTTCCATATATAGAACATCAAAATGTCTTCTCCCCTCTGTGAGTTTTCTCATGTTTAACAACAGTTGGTTTATGTGCAAAACTTTTCCCACATTCTGAACATGAATACGGCTTCACTCCTGTGTGAATTCTCTCATGTGTAACAAGATTTGATTTATGTGCAAAACATTTCCCACATTCTGAACATGAATATGGCTTCTCTCCTGTGTGACTTCTCTCATGTGTAGCAAGAATTGATTTTAGTACAAAACATTTCCCACATTTTGAACATGAAAATGGTTTCTCTCCTGTGTGAGTTCTCTTATGTGTAACAAGGTATGATTTTTCTCTAAAACATTTCCCACATTCTGAACATGAATACGGCTTCTCTCCTGTGTGAATTCTCTCATGTTTAACAAGACTTGATTTATCTGGAAGACATTTCCCACATTCTGAACATGAATACGGCTTCTCTCCTGTGTGACTTCTCTTATGTGTAACAAGACTTGATTGATCTGCAAAACATTTCCCACATTCTGAACATGAATATGGTTTTACTCCTGTGTGAATTCTCTCATGTAAAGTAAGCTGTGCTTTAAGTCTAAAGCACTTCCCACATTCTGAACATGAATACGGCTTCAGTCCTGTGTGAATTCCCTCATGTTTAACAAGATTTGATTTGATTGTAAAACATTTCCCACATTCTGAACATGAATACAGATTCTCTCCTGTGTGAGTTTTCTTATGTGTAACAAGATATGATTTGCGTGTAAAATATTTCCCACATTCTGAACATGAATACGGCTTCACTCCTGTGTGAATTCTCTCATGTATAACAAAGTATGCTTTTTCTCGAAAACATTTTCCACATTCTGAACATGAATATGGCTTTTCTCCTGTGTGAATTCTCTCATGTAAAGTAAGTTGTGATTTTTTTGTAAAATATTTTCCACATTCTGAACATGAATGTGCATTTACCCCTGTGTGAATTCTCTCATGTAAAGTAAGATCTGCTTGATCTCTAAAGCACTTCCCACATTCTGAACATGAATACGGCTTTTCTGCCGTGTGATTTCTCATATGTGAAACAAGATTTGATTTTGTTGTAAAACATTTCCCACAATCTGGACATGAAAATGGTTTCTCTCCTGTGTGAATTCTCTCATGTGCAACAAGATTTAATTTGCGTGTAAAATATTTCCCACATTCTGAACATGAATACGGCTTCTCTCCTGCGTGAATTCTTCTGTGCTTATAAAGACCTGAAATTTTTGTGAACGGTTTACCACATTGAAAACTTTTACCCCCTTCCTGAGCTGCACATGTGGTAACAATCTGTGATTGGTCAGGAGAAGGTTCCTCATGATTAGGGGAATTATATGATAGATCTTTACTGTGAAGTCCTGGATGTACATTAAGGGCAATGTGTTTTTTTCCTGAAGACTGTTGCTTGATATCTTCATCTTCTACTTCATAATTTATCGAAAACATTAAGTTTCCCTCAGAGTTCTTACTGGCATCTTCTGTTAGGATTAAAAATTAATTTTGTGATTTTTAGATTTTTCAAACCACAAAGTAGACAACTTTATGACATATTAGGCTGCGTGCAGGTTTTTTTTTTTATATAGTCAATCAGAAGTGGATCCAGCAGGAAGGAAAGGTTTGAGCCATTCCTTTCAAAACCAGCACTGGAGTTGGCTCAAAAAAATTCACCAAATACTGCCACAGAAATTGAATTGCCTAATTCCAGCCTTATAAATCTTTCAAAAACACTTTAAATGGACAATAATTTTTAATGAAAAACTTGTGTTAATCTAATAGTATACCTGATATCTAGGAATTTTGCTACTTTCGCTCTTTAAAAAATGTCTGCATTATCCTTGCAAAGTCTGTATAAAGTAACTGCCACTAGGTGACTCCTTTTCTATAACTTGTTGTCGACCTGTGGTTGTTCTACAAATTCAGTCCCTAGTTACAGAGAACAGTAGACATGCAGAAAATGGGGATGCCTCTCTCTGCTAAAGCTCCCTGTACTCATAGCCTACCTGAACTCGCTCATGTATTCCTTGCAGTAGCGTATTGCATCTGTCTGCTTTGTTAAAGATTTTTTCTGAATTTCCAGCATCTGACTCCGATGTGCACTTTGTCCTAGATATCTAATGTTTGCTGCAAGTATTTCTCAATAATAACTAAAAAGCTGCATGTACAGAGTTCTCACCCCACACTAAAAATATGTCTTTTGCAGAGAATTGCAGGAAATCGTGGCATTATGCCTTGACTTTATAAAAAATTGCGGCAAAATTGAACAGTTTTGCTTTTATTTGCAAGAATATTCAAAGCTCTGAAATGCAGGTACGATATCATAACATTGTCGGGTACTGGGGAGCATGACTATTTTGAGCTATTGATGGCCTATCATGAGGATAGGCCATCAATTTTTAAGGGCTGGACAACCCTTTAACAAACCTCCCATTTCACTTTCTAAATTCATTATTACTTACCTGTGGTAACATCTTCTGGAATTTCCTCCTCCACTCCACTCTTATACGGTTGATCGCCGATCACCCATTCTTCTTCTGCATCACCCTCCACTTTCATATTAGTCAGATCATCCCCCTGATTTCACATATGTAACAATTCAGTACAATACAGCAGAGAGTGCGAAGAATCTAACAGATCAACATAAGAAACCACCAAAATCTATGACCACATCTATGACCGCAGGACCAAAATGGTCCACACACCCCTATATAGTTCTGGTATAGAACTCAGCTTCATCTACCGGATGATTCTCTGGGACATTGTGATTTTCCTCTGGACAATCCTGGGAATACAGAGGACAGGGACATCTCTCCTACTGGATCCATCTGTAGGAATCACACAGTGACTAAATCCATGACTACTGTATATATATATCAGACACTTCCCTCAACACTTCTATGCTTATTGATCAGAGCCGAAATGACAATGTTGTGCTTCTCACCAACTGCGCCGCGGTCCCAGTGCTTTGTAAGCCGCAGGCCTATTGTATCGTCCGCGATCGTAGACCTCAGACTTCTATAATCATGCAGATGTCTTCCTCCCCAGAGATGCCAGCACATGCGGCCGTCCTGTCCTGCAGTAACCACTGGGGTGTGCACAAGCTCATTTCTGGCCTTAATGGGCCAGAGAACACACATGTTTTAGATTGACTGATTGCTCCCATGGTCACCATGGACTATAAGAAGGGCCCTGCCCATTCCTTCATTGCCTGAGCGTTGTTGTGTTACCCGTGTTAGTCTTTGCAAATGGTCCCTTAGTGTTTTCCAGTTCCCAGTTTTCCTGTTCATGCTACCTGCATCCCGTGCTACCTTGTTCCTGTGCCGTAGAAAGTTGGAGTCGTGTTGTGTCGTATAATACGCCTGCTGTATTTTGCCACGCCTGGTGTCTTCCTGCTGCCAAGGTCCCATCAGAGCTTGCCATCGCTACTGTCTGTATTGCCACAGGTACCCTTATTCGAACAATTGACTTTGCCTTGGTATCCCGTTTGGCCAGCTGCTATCCCGCTACGGCAGGACGGCCCAGTGGGTCCACACCCATCATGACAGTAAGCTCAGGCGATGGACCCGCTGGTCAACCCAAGGCCATGACGACGTCACAAGTGATGTGAGCGGATATGCTAGACCTCCGGTCTCGACAGGACCAACTCCTCCAGGCGTTGAACATTATTGCACATTGGCTGGATGTGCAAGCTGCAGTTTCCCCAGCACCTGCTCCTATTGCCTCTGCTGTTTCTCCTACTACACCTCCGGGCAGTACTGACCCTCCGACTACATGCCCCAGTTGTGGAATGGAATTCTGGAGAGGTTCTCCAGTGGGGTCCAAGTGCCTCAACCGCTGCCTGGGGAACATCCATCTGGCCCAGCCTCCCCAGCCTCAGTCATTGGCAGGATTGCCTTCTCAATATTCAGTTTGCGGATGTTTTTAGCAAGAAGGAGGCGGAGACTCTGCCCCCACACCGGGTGTATGGTTGCCCAATTGAATTGGTTCCTGACACATCCCTTCCCCGTGGAAGGGTATACCCTCCCTCCTTGCCAGAGACTCAGTCTATGTCCGCCTATATTAAGCAGAATTTGGAGAGGGGCTTCATACGAAAATCCTTCTCCCCGGCCGGGTTCTTCTTTATCAAAAAGGACGTATCTCTTCAACCCTGCATCGACTACCGGGGTCTCAACCAGATCAAAATAGATATCCATTGCCAGTGATTTCTGAGCTTTTTGACCGCATACGAGGAGCCAAGATTTTTTCTAAACTAGACCTGCGTGGGGCTTACAACCTAGTCCGGATTCGCTATATTTAACACCCGAGACGGGCACTATGAATACCTGGTGACGCCCTTCGGTCTGTGTAACGCTCCCATGGTCTTCCAAGAATTTGTTAATGACATCTTCCGTGACCTCCTCTATGTCTGTGTTGTGGTCTATCTTGATGACATCTTACATTTTTATCCAGACCCGACGACTCATCAGAGACATGTCCGTCAAGTTTTGCTGAGATTAAGGGAGAATCGCCTGTATGCCAAGTTGAAGAAGTGCGTGTTTGAGAGAAATGCTCTACCCTTCCTGGGCTACATCATCTCGGATAAAGGCCTCAAGATGGATCCTGAGAAGGTAAAGGCCGTCCTGGAATGACCACATCCTCAAGGCTTAAGGTCCATACAGCGTTTCCTGGGATTCGCCAATTTCTACCTGCAGTTCATCCCAAACTTCTCACTGGCAGCTCCCATCTCCACCCTCACCAAAAAAGGCATGAACGCCAAGGTGTGGACTCCAGTAGCGGAATCCGCATTTAAAAGCCTGAAGAGTGCCTTCACGTCAGCCTCTACCTTCCATCATCCTGATGTATCTCGACAGTTTTGTTACTCTAAACTTTCTCTTCTGCAGAGCGCAACTACTCAATTGGGGATCGGGAGATACTGGCCATCAAATTGGCCCTGGAGGAGTGGAGACATCTACTAGAGGGTGCAGTCCATCCCATCCTGATATTTACTGACCACAAGAACCTCACCTATCTCCAGACGGCCCAATGACTGAACCCCCGTCAAGCCAGGTGGTCGCTGTTCTTTGCCAGGTTCCAGTTTGAGCTCCAGTATCGCCCTGCCGATAAGAATGTGAGGGCCGATGCCTTGTCCAGGTCATTCGAGATAGAGGACAACATGGAGTCTCCACAAAACATCATTGATCCGTCCTGCATTATCTCTGTCAATCCTTTGCAAGTAAGAGACAACCCTCCGGGGAGGACTTTTGAGCGCTTGGCAGACAGAAGAATCCTTCGCTGGGGACACAGTTCTAGACTGGCGGGTCACGTGGGTGTCCGTAAAACACGAGACCTGATTGCCAGTCATTTCTGGTGGCCCACGCTGCCCAAAGACATCATGGACTTTGTCTCGTCCTGAACGATGCGCGCGGCTAACAAGGTTGCTCACTCCAAGCCTGCTGGCCGGCTCCAGCCGCTGCCTGTGCCCAATGCTCCCTGGCAGCATATAGCAATGGACTTTGTTACGGACCTGCCTCCCTCTACTGGATGCAGTGCGGTCAGGGTGGTTGTGGACCGATTCTCGAAGATGGGTCATTTCGTTCCGCTGACCGGTATACCTTCTGCCTTTCGACTGGCCGACGTCTTCATCCAACACATCTTCCACCTGCATGGCTTACCTCTGCATATCGTGTCGGATCGGGGGCTTCAGTTCACTTCAAAGTTTTGGAGAACCCTCTGCAAACTCCTTGATGTAAACTTGAACTTTTCCTCAGCCCAGTCCAATGGCCAAGTCGAGAGGATCAAACCAAATCATGGAGAACTATCTACGACACTTCATCTCCAGGCAGCATGATGACTGGGTGCAGCTTCTTCCTTGGGCCGAGTTCTCCTATAACAACCACACAAGTGAGTCTACCGCTTCTACACCGTTCTTTAATGTCTACAGTCAACAGCCACAAATTCCTCTCCCTGTGTAAGCTACGTTCCAGGTGCCTACAGCTGACTCTGCATTCAGGGACTTCCTAAAAATCTGTCAGCAAACCTGATCCTTTACTCTGCTGGCGGTCAGCCGCATGAAGCGAAGGCAGACACAAGGAGAAGAGAGCCTCCCCAATTTCTTCTGGGTACCAAGGTCTGGCTGTCCTCATGCAATATCCGGCTGAGTGTGCCATCGTGCAAATTCGCTCCCAGGTTCCTCGGACCCTTTGAGATCCTCCAGCGGATCAACCCGGTCTCTTATAAGCTTTGGCTGTCCGATATCCTACCCTCAGAATCCCCAACTCCTTTCTCGTGTCTCTTCTGAAGCTTGTGGTCCTGAACCGCTACTCTAAGACTCTTAGCCCTGTAGTTGCCCCCAGCGGTTCTGCCGATGTATTTCAGGTAAAGGAGATCTTGATTCAAGAGGAAAAGCCTTTTACTTGGTGTATTGGAAGGGGTTTGGTCTAGAAGAGAAGTCCTGGGAGTCAGAGGAGAACCGAAACGTCTTCCCTCATTAAGAAGTTCCTCTCTCATTCTGGCCCCAAGAAGAGGGGGCATACTGTAATGTCCGCGGTCGCAGACTCCTATCATCCTGCAGATGTCTTCCTCCCTAGAGATGCCAGCACATGCGGCCATCCTGTCCTGCAGTGACCTCTGGGGTGCGCACTCAATCTAATTCCCGGCCTTAATGGGCCAGAGCACACACGTTTTAGATTGACTAATTGCTCCCATGATCACCCTGGATTATAAGAAGGGCCCTGCCCCTTCCTTCATTGCCTGAGCTTTGTTGTGTTACCCCTGTTAGACTGCCTTCTACTCCACCATAGTATTCAATTGCATTTGTCTCCTAAGGATGTGAATACACCTGAAATCGCCAGCACACATGGGTCCTATTATTAGAGCCCCGTGCCAAACAAAAGAGTACCAGATTGTTGACCAGGAACAATACTCCCTGCTTATATGGGAAGTCAAAATTTACGAGAGGGAACCCACGGTCAGACAAAGTACCTGTAAAGAAAACAACTACTCCAAGATTCCTCTCTACAAGGGATGGAAAACCACTGAGGTGTTGGAGGAAGCGCTATAGTTATAAACCTCCAAGTTTAATTTCCCTGGTGCTGTTATGGCGGATGGGGAAAAAAATAATATTTATGAATACATTTACCAGTAATTGGTTTTCTGTGAGTCTATGAGAAGAACTACACTGTCCTCCTCCATATATACACTGATCATCCATAACATTAAAACCACTGACAGGTGAAGTGAAGAACATTGATGATCTCGTGACAATGGTGCCTGACAAAGGGGGGATATTAGACACGAAGTGAATAGTCAGTTCATTAAGTTAATGTGTTTGAAACATGGAGAAGTATAAAATTACAAAGGACAAATTGGTCAGAGTATCCCCAAAAACTGCCAGTCTTGTGGGGTGTTTCTGGTATGTAAAGGTTCGTACCTACCAAAAGTGCTCCAAAGAAGGACAACCGATGTACCGGTAACAGGGTGATTGGAGGTCAAGACTCAATGTGCGTGAGCTCATCTGGTCCCAACCCACGGAAGGGTTATGTACGACAAATTACTGTAAGGCCTCGTTTACACGATCGTGATATACGTCCGTGCGACGCGCGTGCTTTTCACGAGTGTCGTACGGACCTATATAAAAGTCTATGGGGGCATGCAGACAGTCCGTGAGTTTTGCTCAGCGTGAGTCCGCTAAAAAAAAACAACTCACGACATGTCCTAAATTTGTGCGCTGTTCGCGCATCACGCACCCATTGAAGGCAATGGGTACATGAAAATCACGCGCACCACACGGAAGCACTTCCGTGGGATGCGTGTGATTCGCGCAACAGCAGTCAAAAGTATGTTTGCAAACAGAAAACACCACGTGCTTTTCTGTTGACAAACATCCAAACGGAGTGTCATCATGATGGCGGCTGCGTGAAAATCACGCAGCCGCGCATCATACAGGGCTGACACACGGAGCTGGTAAGTGCCTTTTGTGCACGCAAAACGCCGCATTTTTTGCGTGCGCAAAACGCACACGCTCGTGTAAACCAGGCCTGAAAGTCACTGCTGGCTATAATAGTAAGGTGTCTGTACACGCAGAGCATCACAGCTTACTGCTTATGGGCTGTGTAGCCGCAGACCAGTCAGGGCGCCCATGCTGACCCCTGTCCACCACCAAAAGTGGCTACAATAGGCAGTATCAGAACTGGGAAATAAAACGTGACGTGGTCCGATATATCCTGTTTTCTTTTACATCATGTGGACGGCCGGGTTATGTCACTTACCTGTGGAAGAGATGGCAGCAGGATGCATTATGGGAAGAGAAGCCGGTAGAGGCAGTGTGATGATCTGGACAATGTTCTGTTGGTCCCAGAATTCATGTAAATGTGACACGTACCACCTACCTAAACATTGTTGCAGACAAGTAACCGTTATGGCAGCGGTATCCCGAACGGCAGTGCCCTCTTTCAGGAGGATAATGCCCCCTGACAAAATGCAAATATTGATCAGGAATGGTTCAAGGAGTTGACTTGGCTCCAAATACCCCAGATCTCAATCCGATCGATTATCTGTGGGATGGTCTGGAGAACAAGTCTGATTCATGGAGCCCGCACCTCACAATTTACAGGACTTGAAAGATCTGCTGCTAACGTCTTGTGCCAGATCTCATGGAGATGTCACATCTCCATGGGTCAGAGCTGTTTTGGCAGCCTGAGGGCGACCTACACAATCGTAGGCAGGTGGTTTTAATGTTATGGCTGATCAGGCTAGACAGAGAGAGACATTTTACATAGTTAGTGGGTTAAACAAGGTCTAAGTCCATCAAGTTTAAACTTTTTAGACTGACAAATCCCAATTCATCCAGAGGATGACAAAAAATACTTTATAGAGGACTTGTCGGCTCTCCTCACACGTCTATTTTAGTGCATAATTGTATTCCCCGTGAATCAACAATTCTGGAGCATTTTTTCTCAGAACTATGCACCATGCCGTTCCTGTTATTCCTACTGGAAATGTAAGATTAAATTCAGAAAAGCGTGTTACCATTCCCTTTGGGAAATAGTCGTGTCCCTACACCTTCTGATATTGTCAGCACTGATTGGACATTGTCTATATGGACACGCCCCCAGATGGTAACACACTAGATGTCAAATCATTCATACATTTCTAGGAGGAATAACAGAGGAACAGCACAATAAAAAGTTCTAAGAAAAGGTGATGTATAATTATTAAATTATGGGATATGCAAGTATTTAATTTACACAACGAATCCCAGTAGATCCAGAGGAAGGTAAAAAACAATCTTTACACGACAAAGACCCAATTCTACATAAAGTAGAAAATACCTCCCTGCCCCGGCTGACAATCGAACAGATCCCTATTCTACATTACTACCACTGACCCTGTGTATTGTGTCTTAGGGTATGTGCAAAACACTAATTACGTCCGTAATTGACAGGCGTATTTCGGCCGCAAGTACCGGACCGAAAACAGTGCAGGGAGCCGGGCTCCTAGCATCATACTTATGTACGATGCTAGGAGTCCCTGTCTCGCAGCAGGACAACGGTCCCGTACTGAAATCATGTTTTCAGTACGAGACAGTTGTCCTTTGTTATATCTGGACATGATTGTCATGTCTGCTGTTCCCACATCAGTCGCAGATCATTTGCTGGTTATATAAGACTATGTTCACACATGGAAAAATGGTGGCAGAAATTTCTGTGATTGTCCAACTCATCTGATTGTGGTTAGTAAAAATTAATTTACCTGATGCAGAAAGAACAACATTCAGTTATATAGAAACTTCCACTACAAATCTGTGACCATTCTCTAGTGCAGCCCTGCAGCAAAGCAAGGAGCGTGTGATCTGAGATCAGGAATCACATGTCTGTGTATACTGCACATGATGAAATTAACACTTCAACAAAAAAATTAATATATAAATTATACATCTATATCTCACCTTGTGATGTGCGTGGCCGGTAGTTCTCCATCATGACCTCCTCGTACAGATTCTTGTGTCCTTCTAGATACTCCCACTCCTCCATGGAGAAATAGACAGTGACATCCTGACACCTTATAGGAACCTGACACACAATGATACAGTCATTACCCAGACACCTCCAGTGCTGTTACTGTAGAATTTCCCAGCATTCCCAGCAGTGTCACCTCTCCAGTCAGCAGCTCCGTCATCTTGTAGATCAGTTCTAAGATCTTCTTCTCATGTATCCGGGAGTGAGGGGGAGGCTCTGTGATGGGGCTCTGACTACTGCTCCATCCTCCTGACTCATGGATGATGGGAGTCGTACAGTCACCCGATGTCTTCTTCACTATTGTGTACTCCTGTGTATGGAGAGAGACACTTAGAGAACTGAACACAGTATTCCCCCCTCAGTAGAAAGAGGGAGATTGTGACCCCGCTGTATAGAGCTCTAGTGACCCCACATCTGTAATACTGGAGACCTCACCAACAAAAAGACATTGAGAAAATAGAACGAGGCCAAAACTAAAAAGGAAATAATATTGAGGGCATCAAGCTGCACCATGTGCTCTCCTCCTGCCGTCATCTCCTATGTTTCTATATAGTCATCCTGATCCTCCTGGTTCCTGGTCATTCTCATTACTCTACAACATTACTATTGCTGCATTGGTGACATGACACATAACTGACCATATTGGTGGCTGACCTTCAGCTTCTTGACGTCACTTGGAAGATCTGGACGTTGTTATACAGGACACTGGATTCTTCCTATTATGTATTGTCCCTTCCCTATGTGGGACTTGTTCTATAATATAGAAAAGTTTACCTCTCCGCTCAGCAGGTAGATGATCTCCAAGGTGAAGTTTAATATTCTTCTGCTCATCTCATTCCTGTCCTTGTCCATCCTTGGTGGGTCATTCAGGAGAAGGAACGTTGTGGAGGAGAAGATGAGAAAACTGGAGGATCTGGAGGATCTAGTACTGCAGACGTCTTTATGAAGAAAGGAGAAGATGGAAATCATACAGGGGACAACATCATGTGTGACATACAGAACCTCACTTATTGATCATTGGGAGAAATATTTTCTCAGAGCCGTCACCACATGGATTAACCCCTTCCCTACATTCGCCGTATATATACGGCGCACGTTGGATGGGGGAAAACGAGCGAATGTGTCGGTTGTGTGTTGCAGCTAACACTTCAGGGTAACGAGAGGGATTTCAAAAGCGAACGCGGCATTTAAATTACTAGAAACAGGGGGTGGCCCCGTTACGTTCCAATGGCCCCCCACGCGACGCGATCAGGGGGCACCGTTGGATAGAATGGCAGCCTGAGGGCTTGATGAAGGTCCCCAGGTCCGCTATCATATCGTGCAAGAGATCCAACGATCACTGGTTAAAGTCTCCTAGGGGGACGAGTAAAAAAAAAATGTGAAAAACAGTAAAATAAATAAAAAAGTAAAAAAAAAAGCCCCTTTTCCCATTTTCCCTCAAGCACAATGTAACAAAAAAATAAAACAAATTAACATAACTGGTATCAACGCGTCCGTAAAAGCCTGGACTATTACAATATGTCATTATTTAGTCCGCACCGTGAACGCTGTAAAAAATGTAAACCATCAGAATTGCTATTTTTTGGTCACTTTATCAACAGCAAAAAACAGAAAAAAAAAATATAGCTCGCCCAGCAAAAAAAAAAAAAAAGCCCTCATATCGCTCAGTCAACAGAAAAAGAAAAAACTTATGGCTCTCAGAATATGGTGACAAAACTCGAATTTTATTTTTAACAATCAATTTTTTTTTCTTGTAAAAGTAGCAAAACATAATAAAAACCTAAATAAATTTGGTATCGCTGTAATCGTATTGACGCGCAGAAGAAAGTTAACATGCCGTTTTTACCACACGCTGAACACGTAACGACTAAACTCCCCAAAAGATTAAGGAATCGCTATTTTTTTCCTATTCCATCACACAAATAGTTTTTTTCCAGTTTCCCACTACATTATACGGCAATTTTGAATCCGAAAAATTACTGCGGCGGGAAAGGGTTAAAAGGGTATTCCCAACACGAACATTTCTCCCCAGGATATGCCAGAAACGTCGGATAGATGCGGCTCCACCTCTGGCCGTGCTCGGCTGTTTCTGGAACTCCTATACAAGTCAATGAAGAGTCGTGAACATGTGTGGTCACCTCTCCATTCATTCCTCAACTGGATGTAGTCATCACCTAACCAGGCGGGTCGGGGGACCCCAGTTCTCCACATAGAGATGGGACCCCATATATCAGACACTTGCAACATATCTCTCAGGTGAGAAGAGTAAAATGAAGACATCCCCCCCCCCCCCCCCCCCAGGCGATGAAGACCTGACTCCTGACACATGGCGGATACTGGGGAGACTTTGCTGACATCTCACAAGACGTGGTGCACACTATGCAGTCAGCGTTTGATATAAACTGTGAGGTTCTGCAGCAGCTGAGGTCACATTATATATAAAGGAAACATGCAGTGTGATTTCTTATCATCATGTTATAGCGCAGGTGGAGCGGAGCAGAGTGATTCATTGTTTTGTGGGATAAGATTCTGTATAAACTTGTATTTTACTAATTTAACCCCTTCCTGCACAGAACATTTACCGCTCAGGAGTTGTTCACAGGCTATAGGGAAGTCCGGACACCTGCTGCAAAGGTTGGAGATCTGAGAGAACTACGATTATAACCGTTTCACCCCTTCGATTCTGCGGTCAATAGTGACTGAGGCATCTAAGTGTTTGGGGGGGGGGGCTCCTCTGTAAGTTCATCCTCGCCTCGAGGTTGTGGACTAATGATGAGTTGTCAATTTCAATTGTGTAGAGAGGAAAAAATAACTTCACCTTACAAAATGTTTTATTATGGATTTTTTTTTAAACTATAAATAATTGTTTTCACCCCAAAAATAATGACCGGACTTATGAATTACGATGTTTTACGACTTCTTTCAGCGTGAAGTTTAAGGAGTTTAGAAACATTATTGTAAAGTGTCTTCCCATTTGCGGTCAGGACTGGATGACATTATTCGGGATGGTGTAAGAGTTATTGCAGAGAGACCCCAACACGAGGACAACGTCTCCCCCGAGTTTATGTGAGGGTGAAATACGGAGTCAGACTTGTCTCACCACTGAAGGTTATTTCCACCGTGGTCATAAAAAGCCGATCCTGGAATAATGACAAAGCTACAAATAGTTCTTCGTCTTGTACAGATAACGGGGTCACTAGTAAGACAGATATAGATTATAACACATCACGTCATTTATCTCATCCGCTCTATACCAATGTCAGGTTCAATATGTCGGTTGCACAACATTAATGGTGCGAATACATAAACCTCTTCTAGACCGTACCAAGAAAGTCGCCAGTAATCCATCAGTCATGTCCAAACACGGCCATCCCCATGACAACACTGAATGTCATGGTGCGGGAGAGAAGTATGGGGAAGGTTTACAGAATGGGCGATTTTACCAAAAAAAACTACATTATTTTCAACCCTATAGACGATTTTCGATTTTAATCTCGATTTTATTATTTTTAGGAGTAATTAACCCCTTAGTGACCAGCCTATTTTTTGCCTTCATTACCAAGCTAGTTTTTACATTTTTAAACCGTCTCATTCAATGAGCTATAACTTTTTTATTTTTGCGTCGACATAGCTGTGTAAGATCTTGTTTTTTGCGGGACAAGTTGCATTTTTTAATAGCACCATTTTGGGTTACATATAATTTATTAACGTTTATTAATATTTTTTAAGGGGGGACGAAAAATCAACAGCAATTTCGCCACTCTTTTTTGTGTCCTAAATTTATACCGTTCACCGTATTGTATAAATAACACAATAACTTTATTCAGCGGGTTGTTACGATTGCAACGATACCAAATTTATATACAATCGAAGAAAGGAACTGCAGCACTCAAGTTAATCTAAAGAAGTGTATTTGATTTATTCACCAATCATAAAAACACTTGCAACATTTCAACTCATGAATGGGTCTTTATCAAGCGCACCAAATGTATCGTTTTCTTGTGTTTTACTACTTTTACACAGTAAAAACCCTTTTTTTTTTTCAAAATGACTTGTTTTTGTGTCTCCATATTTAAAGAGCCATAACTTTTTATATTTTTGTGTTGATGCAGTTGTATGAGGGCTTTTTTTTGCGGGACAACTTGTATTTTTTATAGGTACCATTTTGGAGTACACGCAACTTTTTGATCACTTTTTATCAGATATTTTTTAAGGCAGGTTTCACAGAAAACAGCAATTTTTGCATTGATTGTTATTTTATTTTTTACGGCGTTCGCCGAGCGGGCTAAATAATGTAATAACTTTATAGTTGGGGTCATTACGGATGTGGCAAAACCAAATATGTGTAACTTTTTTTTTGTAACCCCTTAACGCCCTATTACTCACGGGCGGTGGGGTTAACGCGAACTGACGTACTATTACTTCATCACGTTAACAGGGTACTGTGTCTGCAGACACAGTTTTAAAGCAGTGACAGCTTAACGATACCACTGCTTCAAGGCCAGGACCAGAGCTAGCCTCCGATCCGCCGATTAACCCCTTAGATGCAGCCCTCAAAACCGAGCGCTGCATCTATGGTGTTTACAAGCAGATCGGAACTCTGCAATGAAATTGCAGGGTTTCTGATGACTGCTCCGGCAGACCGGAAGCCTAGCAATGGCCTCCTATCTGCCTAGAACAGACGCATGCTAGGTCCCACCCAGAGGCGGGGCCTAAAAGTCTTCCGGCCGCAGTAACAAAATCGTGCAGGCTCAGAAGCTGAGCCTGCGACATCAGCCGCTGGTGTCAGCTGTATGTTACAGCTGACAACATGCTGTAACGGCAGGGAACGGAGCTAGCTCCGATCTCTGCCATTAACCACTTATATGCCACGATCAAAAGCGATCGCGGCATCTTAGTGGTTTGTAGAGATCGGCATCAACACGACGTGATCGTGACAAAGCCGATCCTTGCTATGGCAACCGGAGGCCTAATAATGGCGTCCTGGTCTGCCACGTACAATAGCCCATTAGGCCCCGCCCACAGACGGGACCTAATAGGCTTGCTGTCAGAGAATGACTGACAGATCTAATGCATTGCACTACGTGGGTAGTGCAATGCATTAGAGTAAAGATCAGAGGTGCAGGCCCTCAAGTCCTTTAATGTTATTTTTCCCGCACGGTGAACACCGCAAAATAAAAACAATAAAACAACAATGCCATGATCATAATGTCCCATATACCCCCAAAACAGTAGCAATAAAAACTACAACCCGTCCCGCAATAAACAAGCCCTTACACAGCTTTTTTGACTGAAAAATAAAAAAGTTCTGGCTTTCCGAATATGGCGACACAAAATGTGAAGAGTGTCCAAAGCGAATAAGATCGGGCACCATTTATCAGTGCGAAACTGGCCACATATCTCTGAAATATTATTTATTTACCAAATTATTATACCCCCTTATTATACCCTGATGTTCTCAGCAGATTACATATGCCCCCACATTATATACTAAAATACCAGCAAAACCCCTAAACAGAACTACCAAGCAAAATCTGCGCTCCAAAAGCCAAATGGCGCTCCCTCTCTTCTGAACCCTACAGAGTGCACAAACAGCAGTTTACGTCCACATATTGTGCACTAAAATGGCATATCGGCGGAAAATGTAAATTTTCACTTTGCACCATCCGCTACGCATTAATTATTAATGGAAGAACACCTGTGGGGGCAAAATGCTCACTACACCCCTTAAAATGCCTCAAGGGGTGTCGATTCCAAAATGGGGGTCACTACTTGGGGGTTTGTTTTACTATTTGACCTCGGAGACCTGCAATTGTGGTCCAATGCTGTGAAAATCACCAAAATAGACCTCAAATGCGCATGTTGCTCTTCACTTCTGAGCTCTGTAAAATGTCCAGGCAAATGTTAAATGCCTTGAGTGGTGTAGTTTCCAAAATGGGGTCACTTCTTGGGGGCTTCTACTGTACTCTGGTACCTTAGAGTTTTGCAAATGCAACATGGCGCCCAGAAACCAATCCAGCAAAATCTGCATGCCAAATAGCGCTACTGCCTTTCGGAGCCCTGTCGTTTGTCCAAGCAGCAGTTTATGACCACATGTGGGGTAATTACGTACTCTGGAGAAATTGCTTTACAAATGTTGGGGTGCTTTTTCTCCTTTTATCCCTGAGTAAATAAAAATAATCTACTTTTTAGTGAAAAAAATGCTGATATTAATTTTTACGGCCTAATTCCAATAAATTCTGCAAAAGACCAATGCTTACTATACCCCTAGAAAGATTCCTTAAGGGGTGTAGTTTCCCAAAAGGGGTCACTTTTGGGGATTTCCTACTATTTTAGTCCTGCAGGCACTTTGCAAACGTGACAGGTCACCCGAAAACCATTTGAGCTCCAAATGGTGATCCTTCCCTTTTGACCCCTGCCGTGTGTTCCCTTTTTGACCCCTGCCTGCCAGAGTTTATGACCACTTATGGGGTATTGCCGTAATCGAGAGAAATTGGTTTTCAAATGTTGGGCTGCTTTTTCTCCTTTATGCCGTGTAAAAATTGAAAATTTCAACTTTTTATTAGAAAAAAAATTTGATTTTCATTTTCCCAGCCTAATTCCACTAAAGTCAGCAGAAAACCTGTGGGGTCAAAATGCTCACTATACACCTCGATAAATTCCTTGAAGGGTGTAGTTTCCCAAATAGGGTCACTTTTGGGGGGTTTCCACTGATTTCATCCCTCAGGAACTTTGCTAATGTGACATGGCACCCAAAAAATCATTGCAGCAAAGCTTGAGCTCAAAAAGCCAAATGGTGCTCCTTCCTTTCTAATCGCTGCCGTGTGTCCAAACAGCAGTTTATCACCACATATGGGGTATTTCCGTAATCGGGAAAAATTGCTTTTCAAATGTTGGGTAGTTTTTTTCCCCTTTATGCCTTGTAAAAATTAAAAATTTCTACGATATATTCAAAATAATGTATATTTTAATTTTCACGGCTTCAGTCCACTAAATTCAGTAAAAACACTGTAGGGTCTAAATGTTCACTATACCCCTTGATAAATTCCTTGAGGGGTGTAGTTTGCGAAATGGTGTATTTTTGGGGTGTTTTCACTGTTTTGGTATCACAAGACCTCTTCCAACGGATATGGTGCAAAAATATATTTGAGTAAAAAGAAGGCCCCAAAATCCTCTAGGTGCTCCTTTGCTTCGGAGGTCTGTATTTCAGCGAATTGGGACACTAGGGCCACATGTGGGATATTTCTAAAAACTGCAGAATGTGGGCAATAAATATTAAGCTGTGTTTCTCTGGTAAAACCTTCTGTGTTACAGGAAAAAAGGATTAAAAATGTAAAAAAAAAATTACATTTGTACATTTCATCCTTACTTTGCGGCAATTTATGTGAAACGCCGAAAGGGTTAATAAACTTCCTAAATGCTGTTCTAAATACTTTGAGGGTTCAGTTTTTAAAATGGGGGTGATTTATGGGGATTTGCATTGTATGGGCACCTCAAAACCACTACACAACTGAACTCATCCCTGTAAAAACAGTCTTTTGACATTTTCTTGAAAATGTGAGAAATTTCTGCTAAAGTTCTAAGCCTAAGGATGTTCAAAAAATGATGTCAATCTAAAGTAGACATATGGGAAATGTTAATTAGCATTTAATTTGTACGATATTACGATCTCTCTGAGGGTATGTTCACACGCAGTGATCAAAAACGTCTGAAAATACGGAGCTGTTTTCAGGGGAAAACAGCTCCTGATTTTCAGACGTTTTTGTAGCAACTCGCGTTTTTCGCTGCGTATTTTACAGACGTTATTGGAGCAGTTTTTCAATGGAGTCAATGAAAAACCGCTCCAAAAACGTCCCAAGAAGTGACATGCACTTCTTTTTCGCGGGCGTCTTTTTACGCGCCGTATTTTGATCGCCCGTTAGCGTCAGATCGCCCGTTAGCGTCAGATCGCCCGTGTTAGTTTAGTCAGATCTAGTCAGCGTCAATTTAGTCAGTGTTAGTCATCGTCAGTGTTGGCGTCAATTTAGTCAATGACAGACCGCCTATCAGCGTCAGAACGCCTGTTCGTGTCAGATCGTCCATTAGTCATCGTCAGACCGCCTGTTCGTCAGCGTCAGTTAGTCTCAGTCAGTTAGCGTCCTTCAGTTAGCGTCAGTCAGTGTGTGATTGTCAGGTAGTCATTGTCTTTTTGCAAGTGTAGTTTAGTGTTAGTCAGTTATAGTGTCATACAATAAAAAAAAAATTTAAAAATATATTAGTGTACGTTAGTGTTAGTATTTAGCGTTTTATGTAAAAAAAAAAAAAGTTCTATTCTACATTTTTTTGTATACACTTTCTACAGTATACAAGATTACATAAACCTTTACTATACACAAAAATAAAAAATGGCCCGCAAAACATTTTCTGCATAGGAGGCGTATGAGATGCTGGCATCGGACACAGATACTGCGAGTGATGTAGGGTCCGCTTTTGTGCTGTCCTCTTCCACAAGTGACACTGAGGAACCTCCTCGCAGTCGCAGGAGGGTTAGTGTTCAGGTTACACCTGCACCTGAACCTAATTGGTTGCCCCCAACCTCCTACACCCCCCAAGTACCGGACTTTACTGCTGCTGCAGGGGTCCAAGTCCAGGCAGCAGCGGTGTCTGAAATTGAGTTTTTTCGGACAGCATTGTGGACAAAATTGTTGAGCAAACTAATCTTTGTGCTCAACAATTTATTACTGCCAACCCCGGTAGTTTTTATGCCAGGCCATACAGGTGGCATCCCACCGACAAAGCAGAAATGCTGCAGTACTGGGGATTGGTCCTAAATATGAGCCTAACAAAGAAGCCATCAGTGAGGGCCTATTGGTCCACTGATATTCTTTACCACTGCCCCTTATACCGCACCACAATGCACAGGGCTCGTTTTGAGGCAATACAGAAGTTTTTGCACTTCAATGATAATTCCCAGTGCCCCCCCCCCCAGGATCACCCAAATTTCGATCGACTCTATAAAATTAGACCCCTTATTTCCCATTTGGCCCAAAAGGTTTCCATGTCATATACCCCTGGAAGAGAAATTGCTATTGACGAGTCCCTGGTGCATTTGAAGGGAAGGGTGAAGTTCAGGCAGTATTTGCCCAACAAACGTGCCAGGCATGACATCAAGATCTACAAGTTGTGCGAGTCGGAGTCGGGCTACACACATACTTTTAAAATATACGAGGGAAGAGACAGTCAGATTGAACCCCCAAACTGTCCACCCATCCTGACCACAACTGGGAGGATTGTCTGGGACCTCCTGCACCCACTGTTTAATCAGGGGTACCACTTGTATATTGACAACTGGTACACAAGTGTACCCCTGTTCAAATGCCTGGCGGAACAAAAACCGGTGGCATGTGGGACGGTCCGCAAAAACCAGAGACCGCTCCCAAAAACCCTTCTCGGCCAACCCCTGCAGCGTGGGGAGAGCAGGGCGGTCCAAGGCGAAGGGGTCCTATTTTTGAAATTCAAGGACAAGAAGGATGTGTTGATGCTAACATCCATTCATGATGCCACCTGCTCTCTTGTCCCTGTGCGTGGTGCAACACCCACCACCACGTCACGGCCTGTCTGCATCCAGGCATATAACAAATTTATGGGGGGAGTGGACCTTTTTGACCAGATGCTCAAGCCGTACAATGCCATGCGGAAATCAAAAATTTGGTATAAAAAACTTGCGGTGTACTTTATCCAAATGGCATTGTACAACTCCTTTGTAATATACAGGAGCACTGGTCAGGAGGGGACATACCTGGAGTTCCAGGAGAAGGTAATCAAATCCCTTCTCTTTGGGAATGTGGCAGAGGTAGGAGAAAGTTCTGCCTCTGCAAGTACGGATGTCCCCAGGATAGTTCCAGGGCAGCAATTTCCTGGTGAATTGCCGCCCACCTCAAAAAAAAGCCACCCCCAGAAGAGGTGTCGTGTCTGTGCCAAAAGAGGCATAAGAAAAGACACGACATACCAGTGTAACACCTGTCCCACCCACCCTGGACTGTGTATGAAGGAGTGCTTCCGGATATACCACACCTCTCTGGATTTCTAAATTTTATTTTCATCTGTCCCTTTCATTTTTAATTTTCGGCCCTTTCATTTACAATTGCCGGCCCTCGCATTTACCATAACCATTTCACCATTTAAAATGTGAACATCCCCATAACAAAACTAAAAATTCCCATTATACCCCTAGATGAATATCTAGGATTTGTAATATGGTGTAGTATCTGCACAATTTTTTAGGCCTATGCAAACATGACATGTGCCCAAAAATCATCCAAGTAAAATAAGGCCTCAAAATCCTTGTGATGTTCCAATATTTTCTGTCCCTGACCATATGTCCAGCAACAGAGAATTAGGGCCAATTTGGGGGTATTTCTAAACTCAGAAGAAATATCCCGATAAATGTTTAGGTGCTTTTCTTCACTTGCATGCTCTGTGTCTGAAAATTTTGTCCTATAAATGAAGCATTTGTCATATGTTCTTTTTCACGCCAGATATCCACAAGATTCTGCAAAAAAACTATGGGGTTAAAAAAGTGATCACACCACTAGAAAAAAATTCCTTGAGGGGCGTAGTTTTCAAAATGGGGTCACTTTTGGGGTGTTTACACTGTTTTGGTCCCCCACAGTGCATTGCAAACGCGAAATGGCACTAAAAACTATTCTAGCAAAATCTGCGCTCCAAAATCCAAATGACGCTCCTTCTATTCTGAGCCTGTGGGTCCAAACAGCAGTGTATTACCACATATGTGGTATTGCCGTAATCGGGAGAAATTGCTTTACAAATTGCTTTTTGTCCTTTATTCTTTTTTAAAATCTAAAATTTCTATGTTTTTTCAGAAAAAATGTAGGTTTTCATCTTCACACACGAATGCAAATAAATTTTGCAAAACAACTGTGGGGTCAAAATGCTAACTATACCACTAGAAAGATTCATTGAGGGGTGCAGTTTCCAAAATGGGGTCACTTTTTCTCTGTTTTTACTGTATCGACAGCACAAGAACTCTTCAAATCTGACATGGTGCCTAAAATATATTCTAAAAAAAGGAGGCCCCAAAATCCTCTAGGTGCTCCTTTGCTTCTGAGGCCTTTGCTTCAGTCCGTTAGCACACTAGGGCCACATGTGGGATATTTCTAAAAAGTGCAGTATCTGGGCAATAACTATTCAGTTGCATTTCTTGGGAAAAAACCTTCTGTGTTACTGAAAAAAATGGATTACATATGAATTTTGGCAAAAAAAAATGAAATCTGTAAATTTCACCTGTAGTTTGCTTTAAATCCTCTGAAATGCCTAAAGGGTTAAAACACTTTCTGAATGCCGTTTTGAATACTCTGAGGGGTGCAGTTTTCAAAATGGGTTCATTTATGGAGACTTTCTAATATATAAGGCCCCTAAACTAACTTCAGAACTGAACTGGTCCCTGAAAAAATAGCCTTTTGACATTTTCTTGAAAATATGAGAAATTGCTGCTAAAGTTCTAAGCCTTGTAACGTCCTAGAAAAATAAAAGTAGGTTCCAAAAAACGATGCAAATATAAAGTAGACATATGGAAAATATAAACTAGTAAGTATTTTGTGTGGTAATACTATTTGTCTTCCAAGCAGAAAGATTTAAATTTCGAAAAATTTAAATTTTGATGGTTTTCACAATTAAATATTGAATTTATCGACCAAATTTTTTCACTAACATAAAGTACAATATGTCACGAGAAAACAATCTCAGAATCGCTTGCATAGGTAAAAGCATTCCAGAGTTATTACCACATAAAGTGACACGTCAGATTTGAAAAATCGGCTTAGTCCTGAAGGCCAAAACAGGCTCAGTCCTGAAGTGGTTAATAAAGAAGTTGAATAATAATGGTCCCAGCACTGAACCCTGGGGTACACCACTTATAACCGGGGACCATTCAGTGTAGGAATCATTGAGCACAACTCTCTGGATACGGTCCTTGAGCCAATTCTCAATCCAATTACAAACTATACTTTCTAAACCTATAGGCCTTAATTTACCCATTAGACGTCTATGGGGGACAGTGTCAAATGCCTTTGCAAAGGCCAAAAACACTAAATCCACAGCGGCCCCTCTGTCTAGGCTTCTGCTCACCTCTTCATAAAAACAAATCAGGTTGGTCTGACAACTTCTGTCCTTTAGTAAACCGTACTGGCTGTCACTTATACTACTATTTATTGTCACATAATCCTGTATATAGTCCCTCAATAGCCCCTCAAACATTTTCCCCACGATGAATGTTAAACTTACTGGTCTATAATTACCCAGGGAAGACCTAGAGTCCTTTTTGAAAATAGGCACCACATTTGCCCTGCGCCAGTCCCTTGGCACTATACCAGTCACTAGACAATCTCTGAATATTATGAAGAGGGGGAGAGAAATAACTGAACTAAGCGCTTTAAGAACTCTAGGGTGTAACCCATCTGGTCCCGGGGCCTTGTATACATTTATTTTATTTAACTTAGCTTGGACCATATCTGCATTCAGCGAATTCAGTAAATCAACTGATATATAAACCGCACTGGCACCGGAAGCTGCTCTTTCTTCTGTTGTATATACAGAGCCAAAGAACCCATTTAGTAACTCTGCCTTCTCTTGATCCCCTGTGACCAACTCCCCATTACCACTATTTAGGAGTCCTACATATTCAGACCTTGGCTTCTTTGCATTTATATACTTGTACAATTTTTGGGGATTTGTTTTACTATTATTGGCCACCTGCCTTTCATTTTGCATTTTTTGCTGATTCTATTACTGTTTTTGCAGATTTTATTAAGCTCTTTATGTTTTACAAAGGCTACAGATGTACCCTCAGATTTGTATTATTCAAATGCCCTTTTTTTTGTCATATATTGCCCTTTTTACAAAAGGTGTAAGCCACGTGGGGTTTAATTTTAGTCGTTTATACTTGTTACCTATAGGAATAAATTTTGCACTATAAATTATACAAAGTGGATTTTAAGATCTCCCATAGATCATTTGTACCTTTATTTGACATTAGATGTTTCCTGTCTATGTCCTGAATTGTAGCCCTCATGCTGGGGAAATTGGCCTTCTTAAAATAATAGGTAAAATGTAACTATATTGTGGTCACTGTTACAGAGGTTTTCACGAACATTGACATTCCCAACAAGCTCTGCATTATTAGAAATGACCAGATACAACAGAGCTTCACCTCTAGTCGGGTCTTCCACAAACTGGCCCATAAAATTTTCTTGCAATAGGTTGAGGAAATTTCTCCCCATCGCAGTTGAAGCCAAACCATGATACCAATTAATATCCTAGTAATTAAAATCTCCCATTATCACTACAGTACCCGCCTGTGCAACCGCTCCATCTGTTTATATAGCTGACCTATCTCCTCAGTTATATTGGGGGGTCTATAGATTACACCAAAAGCAATTTTTTCAGTGTTTACCTCCCTTTGTAATTCCACCCACAAGGTTTCAATCTCCTCACAATCTTCACCCACTATTGTCTTTCACACTCAACTTCATATTACTTCTCGCATACAGACATACACCACCGCCTTGATATCACTTCTCACATACAGACATACACCACTGCCTTTCCTATTTGGCGTCTTTCCGAAACAGTGTAAAACCCTGTGCCCAGTCGTGAGAAGAGTCTAGCCATGTTTCTGCAACACCAACTAAGAGTCTGGACATGCTAGGAGTTGTAGTTCTCTCATCATATCTCCTCCCTGTAATGTCCTCTGATATTCCATAATAATATCCTGGACATGCTGGGAGTTTTAGTTCTCTCATCTTATACCTCCTTCCTGTAATGATATCACATAACAGTCTGGACATGCTGGGAGTTGTAGTTCTCTCGTTATATCATCTCTCTGTAATGTCCTCTAATATTCCATAACAGCCTGGGAGTTGTAGTTCTCTCTTCATATCTCCTCCCTGTAATGTCGTCTGATATCTCATCGTAACAGCCTGGATATGCTGGGAGTTGTGGTCCTCTCCTCATATACTCCTCCCTGTAATGTCCTCTGATATCCCATAATAGCAGCATAGACATATTGGGAGTTGTAATTCTCTCTTCCTATGTACTCTTCTATGTAGGCCATTGTTTATTCTGATGTTGCAGCAGATTTTCTAGATTCTGATTTGGCCAAGAAGTTGTGGATTATCCCTGCACCTCTGGAGAAACCCATCGACATTTGTTCGTTGGATGGTACTCATGTGTCTGGAGGATCGGTAAGATGCCGTACTCCTGGTCTGAAATTTTCAGTAGGAAGTATCCACTGTGAGACTATTTCTCTTCTGTTAGTTCTCTCTCCTCCTATACAATTATTTTGGGGTATCCTTGGTTGTTCCTCCATAATCCAGTGTTTGATTAGACTTCAGGAGAATTAGTGCAGTGGGAAAGTTTTGTTCAGGGAGAGGTTTTACTTCCCCCGATTCTAGTCGCAGTCACCAGGGTCTGCCTGTTAAGTATAGAGAATTTGTGAATGTTTTGTGACAAAACTGCTGATCTTCTTCCCCCTCATAGAGAGTATGACTGCTCCATTGATCTAGTTCCACGTTCTAAAAACCTTAAGGCGGACGCCCTTTCTCGCAGTTTTCTACAGCAACATGTGGAGACACCTGTACCTTCTTTCATCATTCCTCCTGATAAAATGGTGACAGGGCCAACAAAGGATATTTCTGATTTACTCTTGCAGGCTCAGTCTCAGGAACCTCCAGAGAAACCCGCCCAACGCTTTTTTTTTTCCTAGTGACCTTAGACCTGCTGTTCTTTTAGAGATTCATGGCAGTAAGTTGGCGGGTCTTTCAGGTATCACTAAGATGTGTAAGACCATGTCTCGATCAGTTTGGTGGCCAGATATGCGGAGAAATGTAGAAAGGTTTGCTGTGGAATGTGACATCTGTGCTCGCAATAAGACATCTACAGCATTACCTTTTGGTCAGTTAGAACCTTTGCCAACTCCCAGGAAACCATGGACACACATATCCATGGACTTTATTTTCAAGGTGACCAGATCCGGGGGGAGAGATACCAAATAGGTTGTTGTAGACCGGTTCAGTAAAATGGCCCATTTTATACCCTTGTCTGGCTTGTCCTCTGCCGATAAGCTGGCTACTCACTTTGTTCAACTAGTGGTGAGACTTCATAGTATTCCTGAAAATATTGTATCTGATAATATTGTATCTGACATGGGTTCACAGTTTATGACTCAATTTTGGAAGGCCTTTGTGCAAATGTAGGTATTGATTTGGGTCCTCCGCCACCTATCATCCACAAACCAATGGTCAGACAGATAGTGAACCAGACATTAGAGCACTATCTCCGGTGTTGTTTCAGATTTACATGATGATTGGGTCCAGTTTTTGCCATGGGCAATTTGTTTGTAACAATGTGTCATGCATCCACTAATGTCTCTCCATTTTTCTGTAACTATGGTTTTCACCCATAGGCATCTTCATTTACCGTCAGTGCGGGTTTTGACATTCCATTGCTCAGACTGAGGATTAAGATGTTGAAGTAAAACTGGAGTAAGGTCCATGGGGCTTTGGGCTCAGCTGCCCTTCGTGCTAAATGCAAGTTTGCTCGCCACCGCAGGCCACATAAGTTCAAAGTGGGAAATAGAGTGTGGTTGTCCATCAAAAACATCAGTTTAAGACAACCATGTGGCAAGTTGAATCTAGATTTATTGGTCATTTTAAGATTTTAAGACAAATTAATCCAGTTTCCTTAATGGTGAATTTACAACAAAGCATGAGAATGCCCAGGACTTTTCATTGTTCTCTTTTTAGGCCTGTGTATACTTTCAGAAGGGCGATCCGTAGAACTCCTCCTGTTTTGGTCCGTTGTCAGCCTGAGTTTGTGGTCCAGAGGATCCTTGATTTTGAATGGCGTGGCAGACAACTCCATTACCTTCTTGATTTACGGGGTAACGGCCCAGAGGAAAAGTCCTGGGAACAGCTAGAAACATCCATTCTGATAGATTTTTTTAGTTAAACAATTATTATTTAAGTGATTACACATGGTCTTAATTTTTAAAATGTTTCACAAGTCAGGAAATATTATAAATTAGATTCTAATTTATAAAATTTCCATGTGCTGGGCACTAGATGGAGCAGTTCCCAAAATTGCAGCATGGTCAATGTGGTAAAGCAACCTCATTGCTTTATGCTGCAAATTTGGGGTAGACACACTCTCTCTAGTATCGTCACACAATCCCCCCTCCCTTCTTCTAGCTTTTTTTTGCTGCAAAATTTGGAAAAAAAGCACTCGCTCTAGTGAGCTCTGAGAATCCCCCCCTCCTTTATCCTGGCTAGTGCCGGGATAAACGAGGGGATTGAACGGTCTAACCTCCTACACTGTGTGTCGCCATTTTTTGAGCGAACACACAGTGTAGTAGGTTTACATACAGTAGTAAACACACACAAACACGAACATACATAGAAATCTCTTACCTGCTCCTGCCGCCGCGGCTCCCTCCGGCCCGTCCGCTCCGTCTGCTGCCGCTGGTCCAAGTGCACAAGTCCGGAAGCCGCGACCGGAAGTAGTAATCTTACTGTCCGGCCGCGACTTCCGGTTCACAGGAAAATGGCGCCGGACGGCGCGCATTTCAAATTGGACTGTGTGGGAGCGGCGCATGCGCAGTTCAAACACAGACGGCGTACACAGAAGTGGATGGGACGGGCCCCGTTCGCAGTCCCTATGGGACTGTGGCTGCCGTATTCCATGTCTGTATGTGTCGTTAATCGACACATACAGAAATGGAAAAAAAAATGGCAGCCCCCATAGGGAAGAAAAAGTGAAAAAAATAGAAAAAAGTAACACACAAACACACAAATAAATAAAAACGTTTTTAATAAAACACTAACATTAAACTGATATGAAAAAAAAAATTGTGGTGACACTGTTCCTTTAAGGGATCATCAGCCCTCTTTGAAGGGCTTGGTAATGTTACGATTAGCAGCAGGACTGCTGCTAATCAATGATTTCTGTTATCTCTATGTTTGGGCGTTGCTAGACAATGCCCTTGATCTGTGTCTGGATTTGGTCATCATTTAGCTTTGCCTGGTTAATTAGGGCAGAGTACTTTTCTGGGGGCTAGTATATACTTCAGGCCTGGATTACTCATGTACTGGTTATACTGTTTCTCTCATGTGCTAAATTCTTTACAGATTCTAGTTGGTGATGTTTTTTTTGTCTATGTATAGGTGTTTGTTTGAAGTGTGAGACCTGTTGGTCTTCCGAGAGATCTAGTTTTTGTAAAGTGGCTTTTATGTGTATCTTGGTATCAATAGTTCCCCTGGTTTGTTTGCCTTTCCTGTGCATTTGATCTGCTGCCAAGGTGTTGTCTTTCCCTGCTGTGGGATAGTATTCAGATAGGGTCAGTTAGTGCTGTTAATTCTTTCCCACTGTCTATTCATCTGTTAAAGAGGCTCTCTCACTAGTTTAGTAATGCCCTATCTCCTAGCTAATCTAATAGGCGCTGTCACACTGACAATGCTAGTGAAAATTGTGCGTTTATTACTTTAAAAGTTATGAGCTTTTTTCTAAATATGTAAATGAGCCTTTATTAGACAAGTGGGTATCAACAGCAGCGATTCTCTTTTCGTGAAGCTACCTCACAGCCTCTGACGCTGTCCTATCAGCACGAAGCTGCTTCACACAGAATGAGAGAATGAAGCTGGAGGGAAGGGGGATCACTTTAAACAGCCACATCTCGGGCTGTGGACCACCTATAACAGTGGTATATGAAAGATGAGATTCTAATGTTTCATATGACACCAGAATTGCAGTTCTAGCTGTGACACAACCGGAGATATTGCCATTTAAATACAGTCGGGAATGGAAGCTGTATACTATATGATCACACTGTGTTGCTGGGTCGGGAAGGGGTAGAAGCTGTATGACGATTGGATAGTGTCCTATAGATAACATTACACTGTTAGGAGATAGGGAATTAATAAACTGGTGACAGATCCTCTAACTGCTGTCATGCTATTCATCTGCCATCCACTCCATTTATGCGCATCCATCTTCTACTAACTTTAGTGTTCGGTTCAGCTTTTCGCTGAAGTCACTTTATGAATTAATTATTACTTACCTGTGGTAACACCTCCTGGAATTTCCTCCTCAACTTCACTCTTACACGGTTGATCGCCCCTCGCCCGCTCTATTTCGGCTTCATCCTCCGCTTTAATGTCAGTCAGATCTTCCCCCTGATTTCACATATGTAACAATTCAGTACAATACAGCAGAGTGCGAAGAATCTAACACATCAACATAAGAAACCACCAAAATCTATGACCACATTTATGATCGCAAGACCCAAAAGCTCCACACCCCCCTATATAGATCTGGTATAGGACTCAGCTTCATCTACCTGATGATTCTCTGGGACATTGCGATTTTCCTCTGGAGAGTCCTGGGAATACAGAGGACTGGGACATCTCTCTGGAGGATTTCTCCTACTGGATCCATCTGTAGCAAACACACAGTGAATGAATACATGACCATTGTAGATCTGTCTATATAATCAGACACTTCCCTCAAGACCTGCAATTACATGTTTACTTTTAGAGCGTAAATTAATTATAGTATTTGTGTCCCCACCACTGTTCCCTATAAAGTGCGTGGCTGTGCTCACTAAATTAACACTAATTCCGCGCACGGTCACGGCCGGTGGGTGGATGCAGTGGCAGATCATGCCGTTGGTGTCGCTAGCACCGGAGGGCGGACCCGGCGCTAGCGACAGCTATATTCACTTGCATCTGCGTCCTCAGGATGCAGATACAAATAATGCAGCCTATAATGCGTTGGGAAAACCCCCTTCACAGGCTGGCATGATAACGTCACTGCATAACGGTGGTCTGCGCAAGCGGTCCTGCCCGCAAGGCTGTGCAGCGCTCTGTCCGTTGCGGGAAAGAGGAAAGGTAAGTACAATATAAGGCTATGTGGCACTATTTACAAGAGGAGTGGCTGTGTGGCACTATTTACAAGAGGGGGGAAGTTTGGCACTATATACAAGGGCGTGCTGTGTGGCAGTATATACAAGGTAGGGTCTGTGTGAAATTATATACAAGGGGGTATGGCACTTTATACAAGAGGGGGAGGGCTGTGTGGTGCTCTTTACAGGGGGTGTGTGTGTGTGGCGCTATCTATACAGAGAAAGACTCAAACAATGTTTGAATTTGCGCACGGCAAAGGCATATACCTCTGCTACTCACAAACACTACATGCATGGCGATAAGGGGAGCAAACTCATGGCTTACTTAGCTAAAAAGAGAAGAAAGCAGAACTATATCTCCAAAATCCAGTCTCCTACTGGAGCTGTACTTGAGGACACCAATGACATTGTTGCTGAGTTTTGCTCCTTCTATCAAACACTGTATGACCTATGTCCTGGGGAGACGCCCAAGGACCTTGCGGACAGAACTGAGATAATTGAGTCTTTCCTAGACTCCCTTTCTCTTCGTACCTTAACTGCTACGAAAAAAGCCCAACTAGAATCCCCTTTTACACTTAAAGAAATCTGTGATGCGCTCTCCAGTATGCCCTCTAGTAAGTACCCAGGTCTTGACGGCCTTCCAGCCTCATACTATAAACAGTTTGGAGACGTCCTGCTGACATTCTGCCTCAGAGTATGTAACTCTCTTAACGCTTCTCAACATTTCTCTCCTTCAGCGCTCGAAGCACATATTTCGGTATTACCAAAAGAGGGTAAAGACCCGTCGCTATGCGGTAGTTATCGCCCTATATCACTTTTGAATGTGGATGTTAAATTATATGCCAAAATCATAGCTAACAGGATGCAATCCTTACTCCCTGTAAAGGATCTGCCAGACACGGCGCCCGTGGTTAATCAGTCTGCACCTAGGTCTGATAGAGTGACTGGATCTGCTACCACTCAGGCTGGTAGGCTTAGGAGTGGGAGAACCTATCACAGCCTGGCCAGACGGTTCTAGCTCCTGCCCTCGGTCTATTTATACCTTCATTTCCTGCTTGTCTTTGCCTGTGATTCTTTCATGTTTCCTGGCTCTGCTGCCCCTGCTATTACTATTGACCTCTGCTTCTTATCGACCCTGGCTTTACGGACTACGCTCCTGCTCTGCATTTGGTACCTCGTACACTCCTGGTTTGACTCGGCTCGTTCACTACTCTTGTTGCTCACGGTGTTGCCGTGGGCAACTGCCCCATTTCCCTTAGCTTCTGTGTACCCTTGTCTGTTTGTCTGTCGTGCACATATTGAGCGTAGGGACCGTCGCCCAGTTGTACGCCGTCGCCTAGGACGTGCCGTGCAAGTAAGCAGGAACTGAGTGGCGGGTAGATTAGGGCTCACCTGTCTGTCTCCCTAGCCCGACATTACACTCCCATTCCTGATTGACCCAGAGAAGACGGGTTTTGTTAAAGAGGCTCTTTCACCAGATTTTGCAACCCCTATCTGTTATTGCAGCAGATCGGCGCTGCAATGTAGATCAGAGTAACGTTTTTATTTTTTAAAAACGAGCATTTTTGGCCAAGTTATGACCATTTTTGTATTTATGCAAATGAGGCTTGCTAAAGTCCAACTGGGCGTGTATTATGTGTGTTACATATGGGCGTGTTTACTTCTTTTACTAGCTGGGTGTTGTGTATAGAAGTATCATCCACTTCTCTTCAGAACGCCCAGCTTCTGGCAGTGCAGACACAGCGTGTTCTCGAGAGATCACGCTGTGTCGTCACTCACTTCCTGCCCCAGGTCCTGCATCGTGTCGGACGAGCGAGGACACATCGGCGCCAGAGGCTACAGTTGATTCTGCAGCAGCATCGGCGTTTGCAGGTAAGCTACTGTTCCTACCCTCCCTGAATTGCGGTCTCAACCTGGTTTCTCGTCTGTCAATTTTCTCACTTACACTCACCTCAAAAGGTGTTACCTGGGAGCGTTTAGGCAGCGACCAATAGACCGCCTGTTATCCTGGTTGGAAGCAACCCTCCTCCTTCGACAACCACCTAAGAAGCTTATTACACTATACTATAATAATCTCATTAAGATGAATTCAACAATACAGCCCTCCTTTCTTAAAGCTTGGGAGTTGGAACTTAAGACTACTTTTTCTGACGAGGACACCAAGGAGGTTTTTCGAAACTCCCTTGGGACCTCAAGATGTATTAATTTGCAAGAATCCTCATACAAACTGACCTCTAGGTGGTACAAGACTCCCTGGGTATTGCATAAAATGTGTAACAACATCTCACCAGACTGTTGGAGGTGTCATAAAGACCCGGGAATATATCTACACTTGTGGTGGGAGTGGGAGAAAATCTCCCCCTTTTGGTCCAGATACAAAATGTCCTCAACACCATAACTCATTCCTCTATTGTTATTACCCCTCGTGTAGTGTTCCTAAACCTGTGGCCAACATTCCCTGGGGTGGCCCCCAAGGAGCTATGGTTACAGCTCTTCGCGGAGGCCAAATCTCTACTACCGTTGTATTGGAAGACCGAGGTTGCGCCACCATTGGCTTAGGAAGGGAGCCCAGCTTGTGAGAATGGGGGAGCTCTCGCATCCTGAGTAGCACTCTCATTCCAAGTTCCAAATTATCTGGGCACCCTGGTTTGAATTCTGCAAAAATTACTCCTTTCAACACCTCTGGGGTGCAGACCCCCCCCCCCCTCTGTGTTGGATAATGTTGACTGATATTCTAGTTTGGGAATACTTTCTAAACATTCCCACAAGGCCTGATGTTCTTGGAGACCTCTCTCCTTGAGCGTTTATTTTCCCTCCTTCTCTATTGCCTCCTTCTCTACCCCCTCCCCCTTGACGTTGGGTGCATGTGGTGAGAACATACAACAAGATGCTCATACTTCTTTAATGTTCTGTTTGTATGATTTGGTCTGTTTAATATTGAGATAACGAATTGTACATACGATTCTTCTTATTGTGAATTCTAACAATTACCCGTATATTGTATGAAAAACACTAGGAACAGAAGGAGTCATGCACTATTGTAATAAAGTTTGCCAATGGCATAGAAAAATAAGTTTTATTGGACAATACAAAATACATAGAGTTAAAAAAAAGACTACAAATCTGAAGACTGTACACCTCCCAAGTGGTGAGGATGAACCTAAAGGAAACACTCCTTATATTGGCAGTTGCAGGAAGAAAAAGCTTATCTGACAGATAATAAAATACCGACTAGGACTAGGGCAGAAAATACAATAAAGTAGCACTAGGCATAAAGGTCAGGGTATGTAAATTTAAGTAAATAACATCATGCATACAGCCAGAGTCAGAGCTATCGAAGGTAAACATTGTGAGTGGATTTCAATCAGAGCAAAAAGTGCTCACAGAGAATCCCCACAAAGCAGACAAGTCTTCCCAGAGTATTATCGCCACAAGAAAGGAGCAAGTAAAATATGTAAAGCACAGAATAAAGTGTTACTAACCCATGTGGTTCCTGCAGTTCAGTATCTTCCCGAGTACGGAGAGACCCCGACGCGCGTTTCGCGTAGATGGCTTTTTCAAAAGCCATACGTATATTGTATGTAGTGTGGCTCTTATGCATATTGTAACTCACATATTGCCTCTCTCTAAAACCTCAATAAAATGTTATTTAAAAAAAATAAAAATAACAAAATGGAATAAAAAGTGATTAAAACCTCGCAAGTACCCCAAAATGGTTTTATTAAAAACTACAACTTGTCCCGCAAAATATATGCCCTTATGCCGCTTCAATCGACAAAAAAATGAAAAAAAGTTATGGCTTTTGGAAGGTGGGGAGGAAAAAATTAAAATCTGAAAAACTGGCTGTGGCGGGAAGGGGTTAAAATGTGGGCGTGGTCTAAATGAGAGGACATCATGACGTGTGGGCCAGTCACACCCTGGAAGGAGAAGACACACGTGATGAATTACCCTCCCCACAAATGTGCACAGATGTGTAATGTTATGGCCCCCACATCACAGATTTACAGCAGGTGTTCTCAACATGGCTTCAACATGGCCGCTAGTCCAGCCTGTGTCCACAGTAATGCCAAACATATATATATATCTATATCTTCTTACCTTGTGATGTGCGCGGCCGGTAGTTCTCCATCATAACCTCCTCGTACAGATCCTTGTGTCCTTCTAGATACTCCCACTCCTCCATGGAGAAATAGAGTGTGACATCCTGACACCTTATAGGAACCTGACACACATAATGATACAGTCATCACCCAGACACCTCCAGTGCTGTTGCTGTAGAATTTCCCAGCATTCCCAGCAGTGTCACCTCTCCAGTCAGCAGCTCCGTCATCTTGTAGATAAGTTCTAAGATCTTCTTCTCATCTATCCGGGAGTGAGGGGGAGGCTCTGTGATGGGGCTCCGACTACTGCTCCATCCTCCTGACTCATGGATGATGGGAGTCGTACAGTCACCCGATGTCTTCTTCACTATGGTGTACTCCTGTGTATGGAGAGAGACACTTAGAGAACTGAACACAGTATTGCCCCCTCAGTAGAAAGAGGGAGATTGTGACCCCGCTGTATAGAGCTCTAGTGACCCCACATCTGTAATACTGGAGACCTCACCTACAAAAAGACATTGAGAAATTAGAACAAGGCCAAAACTAAAAAGGAAATAATATTAGGGGTACAAGATGGACCATGTGCTCTCCTCCTGCAGTCATCTTCTACGTTTCTATATAGAGGTCATCCTGATCCTCCTGGTTCCTGGTCATTCTCATTGCTCTACAACATTACTATTGCTTCACTGGTGACATGACACATAACTGACCATATTGGTGGCTGATCTTCAGCTTTTCTGCTGTTGGCTTGACATCACTTGGAAGGTCTGGACGCTGTTATACAGGACACTGGATTCTACCTATTATGTATTGTCCCTTCACTATGTGTGACTTGTTCTATAATGTAGAAAAGTTTACCTCTCCGCTCAGCAGGTAGATGATGTCCAAGGTGAAGTTTAATATTCTTCTGCTCATCTCATTCCTGTCCTTGTCCATCCTTGGTGGGTCTTTCAGGAGAAAGAACGTTGTGGAGGAGAACATGGGGAAACTGGAGGATCTAGTACTGCAGATGTCTTTATGAGGAGAGGAGAAGATGGAAAATCATGCAGGAGACAATATCATGTATAAAAAAAACAAAAACAAGAACCTCACTTACTGATCATTGAGAGAAACATTTTCTCAGAGCCGTCACCACATGGATTAAAATGTGTATGCCCAACACGGAAATTTCTCCCCAGGATATGCCAGAAATGTCTGATAGATGCGGCTCCCACCTCTGGCCGTGCTCGGCTGTTTCTGGAACTCCTATACAAGTGAATGGAGAGAGTCCTGCACATGTGTGGTCATTTCTCCACATGGATCATCACCTCACCAGGCTATTTGGGGTACCCCGTTCTCCACATACAGGTGGGACCCCAGTTATCAGACATTTATGGCATCTCTCTCAGGTGAGAATTTGCAGCTTAGAAAAGTAAAATGAAGACATTTCCCCACACAATGAAGACCTGACTCCTTACAACTTAACACATGGCGGATACTGGGGAGACATTCCTCGCATCTCACAAGACATGATACACTATGCAGTCAGTGAATGATATGAACTTTGAGGTTCTGCAGCAGCTGAGGTGACATTATAAATAAATGGAACATGCAGTGTGATCTCTTATGTTATGGCGCAGGAGGAGTTGAGCAGATTGATAACAGAATTTTTGTACTTACCAGTAAAATCTTTTTCTCGTTGAATTCACTGGGAGACACAGTATCATGGGTATAAGCCGCAGTCACTAGGAGACTGATACTAGGTAAATATGAAAAAAAGTGTGGCTCCACCCAGTGGGCTATAACCTCTGTTGAACACTCAGCTCCTCTTGTACCAAGAGCAGTAGAGGAGCAGAGAAGATTTAACACAATATGTATTCCATGAGAAAGGCAATTTCAAGAAGCCCAAAAACATAACAGTAAAAAAATAGGGCGGAACCTGTGTCCCCCAGTGAATTTAACGAGAAAGAGATTTTACTGGTAAGTACAAAAATCCTGTTTTCTCGTTAAAGTACTCACTGGGGAACACAGTACCATTGGACATCCTAAAGTAGTCCATTAGGGTCGGAAAAAAGAATCATAGCCATGCGAGCAGCCTAAACAATGGGTGTTTGCAACACCATCCGACCCAAACTGGCATCGGCAGAGGCCAAAGAATGGATC
>NW_027461653.1:22500-65000 GCF_050947455.1 Rhinoderma darwinii
CACCTTTTAGATTAGTTAGGAAATAGGGAATTAATAAACTGGTGACAGAGACTCTTTAAATATAGGGTCCGGCATCTGATTAGTGACAGAGCAGTGGAGTATGGCATAATCGCAATATGACGGCAATTAAACTTTTTTGTTACCTAGCGCAAGCATATTACCTTATTTTTATCGCTTCATGGAGGTAGAAAATTCAAGACGTAGTCGGCAGGATTTGAACCTGCGCGGGGAGACCCCAATGGATTTCAAGTCAATCGCCTTAACCACTCAGCCACGACTACAGATAAAGAACTGTGCCACAAGACCCTGCTGAGCTCAGTAAGTTTATCATTGGAAGCGCAGCGGTTGCTGCTGTCGAAACTAAAGGCATAAAAAGACAGCCAGACTTTGGGTGCTTACAAAACAGCCAGACTTTGTCTCAAGGACAAAAGTAAGGAGGAATTCTGCATCTTTCGTCTGCGTTTGTCTTGAAGCGACTTTCAGCTTGACAATAGCCTCCTTTGCCTCCTTTTAAATGCGCAGGAAGTCAGCACGGGACAGATTAGCTGCTGGGACCTCAGATAAAGTTGGGACTGGTAGAGCAACTTTCGGATGTTGCCAATAGACCAGAAAGAAAGGAGAAGATTGCGTCGATTCCCCAGTATAATTCTTATAGGCAAATTCTGGCCACGGAAGGAGATTAGTCCAATCATCTTGCAAGGGAGAAATGAATTTTCTGAGGACGTTTTCTAATACCTGGTTTATTAAAAGTTATGAGCTTTTTTTCTAAATATGGAAAGGAGCCTTTATTAGACAACTGGGAGGCAACACCAGCGATTCTCCTGAGGTGGAGCCATCTCACAGCCTCTGACACTGTCCAATCGGCATGAAGTTGCTTCACAGTGTAAATGACTAAAGCTGGAGGGAAGGGGGATCAATTCAAACAGCCATATCTCGGTCTGGGGACGACCTAAAACAGTGGTTCTGGTGGCATATGAAAGAGGAGATTCTAGTCTTTCATATGACACCAGGATCGCAGTTCTAGCTGTGCGACAACCCGAGATATCATCAGTTAAACACACAAGTGGTTATAGAAGCTGTATTTTATATGATCATGTTGTGTTTTGCTGGGTCGGGAAGGGGGAGAAGCTGTATGGTGGTTGGACAGCGTCATACAGAAAACATTGCACTGCCCAGAGTGAAAAGAAAGAGTCACCTCCTATTTGGCAATTAGAGCCACATTAGCATATTTAGAAAAATGATCATAACTTTGCAAAAGATACAAGTTTTTTTAAATAAACAAACCACACTGTAATTATCAGCAGCAAAGCGCCTTTTAGATTAGTTAGGAAATAGGGAATTAATAAACTGGTGACAGAGACTCTTAAAATGTAGGGTCCGGCATCTGATTAGTGACAGAGCAGTGGAGTATGGCATAATCGCGATATGACTGCAATTAAACTTTTTTGTTACCTAGCGCAAGCATATTACCTTATTTTTATCGCTTCATGGAGGTAGAAAATTCAAGACGTAGTCGGCAGGATTTGAACCTGCGCGGGGAGCCCCAATGGATTTCAAGTCAATCGCCTTAACCACTCAGCCACGACTACAGATAAAGAACTGTGCCACAAGACCCTGCTGAGCTCAGTAAGTTTATCATTGGAAGCGCAGCGGTTGCTGCTGTCGAAACTAAAGGCATAAAAAGACAGCCAGACTTTGGGTGCTTACAAAACAGCCAGACTTTGTCTCAAGGACAAAAGTAAGGAGGAATTCTGCATCTTTCGTCTGCGTTTGTCTTGAAGCGACTTTCAGCTTGACAATAGCCTCCTTTGCCTCCTTTTAAATGCGCAGGAAGTCAGCACGGGACAGATTAGCTGCTGGGACCTCAGATAAAGTTGGGACTGGTAGAGCAACTTTCGGATGTTGCCAATAGACCAGAAAGAAAGGAGAAGATTGCGTCGATTCCCCAGTATAATTCTTATAGGCAAATTCTGGCCACGGAAGGAGATTAGTCCAATCATCTTGCAAGGGAGAAATGAATTTTCTGAGGACGTTTTCTAATACCTGGTTTATTAAAAGTTATGAGCTTTTTTTCTAAATATGGAAAGGAGCCTTTATTAGACAACTGGGAGGCAACACCAGCGATTCTCCTGAGGTGGAGCCATCTCACAGCCTCTGACACTGTCCAATCGGCATGAAGTTGCTTCACAGTGTAAATGACTAAAGCTGGAGGGAAGGGGGATCAATTCAAACAGCCATATCTCGGTCTGGGGACGACCTAAAACAGTGGTTCTGGTGGCATATGAAAGAGGAGATTCTAGTCTTTCATATGACACCAGGATCGCAGTTCTAGCTGTGCGACAACCCGAGATATCATCAGTTAAACACACAAGTGGTTATAGAAGCTGTATTTTATATGATCATGTTGTGTTTTGCTGGGTCGGGAAGGGGGAGAAGCTGTATGGTGGTTGGACAGCGTCATACAGAAAACATTGCACTGCCCAGAGTGAAAAGAAAGAGTCACCTCCTATTTGGCAATTAGAGCCACATTAGCATATTTAGAAAAATGATCATAACTTTGCAAAAGATACAAGTTTTTTTAAATAAACAAACCACACTGTAATTATCAGCAGCAAAGCGCCTTTTAGATTAGTTAGGAAATAGGGAATTAATAAACTGGTGACAGAGACTCTTAAAATGTAGGGTCCGGCATCTGATTAGTGACAGAGCAGTGGAGTATGGCATAATCGCGATATGACTGCAATTAAACTTTTTTGTTACCTAGCGCAAGCATATTACCTTATTTTTATCGCTTCATGGAGGCAGAAAATTCAAGACGTAGTCGGCAGGATTTGAACCTGCGCGGGGAGACCCCAATGGATTTCAAGTCCATCGCCTTAACCACTCGGCCACGACTACAGATAAAGAACTGTGCCACAAGACCCTGCTGAGCTCAGTAAGTTTATCATTGGAAGCGCAGCGGTTGCTGCTGTCGAAACTAAAGGCATAAAAAGACAGCCAGACTTTGGGTGCTAACAAAACAGCCAGACTTTGTCTACAGGACAAAAGTAAGGAGGAATTCTGCATCTTTTGTCTGCGTTTGTCTTGAAGCGACTTTCAGCTTTGACAATAGCCTCCTTTGCCTCCTTTTAAATGCGCAGGAAGTCAGCACGGGACAGATTAGCTGCTGGGACCTCAGATAAAGTTGGGACTGGTAGAGCAACTTTCGGATGTTGCCAATAGACCAGAAAGAAAGGAGAAGATTGCGTCGATTCCCCAGTATAATTCTTATAGGCAAATTCTGGCCACGGAAGGAGATTAGTCCAATCATCTTGCAAGGGAGAAATGAATTTTCTGAGGACGTTTTCTAATACCTGGTTTATTAAAAGTTATGAGCTTTTTTTCTAAATATGGAAAGGAGCCTTTATTAGACAACTGGGAGGCAACACCAGCGATTCTCCTGAGGTGGAGCCATCTCACAGCCTCTGACAATGTCCAATCGGCATGAAGTTGCTTCACAGTATAAATGAGTAAAGCTGGAGGGAAGGGGGATCAATTCAAACAGCCATATCTCGGTCTGGGGACGACCTTGAACAGTGGTTCTGGTGGCATATGAAAGAGGAGATTCTAGTCTTTCATATGACACCAGGATCGCAGTTCTAGCTGTGCGACAACCCGAGATATCATCAGTTAAACACACAAGTGGTTATAGAAGCTGTATTTTATATGATCATGTTGTGTTTTGCTGGGTCGGGAAGGGGGAGAAGCTGTATGGTGGTTGGACAGCGTCATACAGAAAACATTGCACTGCCCAGAGTGAAAAGAAAGAGTCACCTCCTATTTGGCAATTAGAGCCACATTAGCATATTTAGAAAAATGATCATAACTTTGCAAAAGAAACAAGTTTTTTTAAATAAACAAACCACACTGTAATTATCAGCAGCAAAGCGCCTTTTAGATTAGTTAGGAAATAGGGAATTAATAAACTGGTGACAGAGACTCTTAAAATGTAGGGTCCGGCATCTGATTAGTGACAGAGCAGTGGAGTATGGCATAATCGCGATATGACTGCAATTAAACTTTTTTGTTACCTAGCGCAAGCATATTACCTTATTTATATCGCTTCATGGAGGCAGAAAATTCAAGACGTAGTCGGCAGGATTTGAACCTGCGCGGGGAGACCCCAATGGATTTCAAGTCCATCACCTTAACCACTCGGCCACGACTACAGATAAAGAACTGTGCCACAAGACCCTGCTGAGCTCAGTAAGTTTATCATTGGAAGCGCAGCGGTTGCTGCTGTCGAAACTAAAGGCATAAAAAGACAGCCAGACTTTGGGTGCTAACAAAACAGCCAGACTTTGTCTACAGGACAAAAGTAAGGAGGAATTCTGCATCTTTTGTCTGCGTTTGTCTTGAAGCGACTTTCAGCTTTGACAATAGCCTCCTTTGCCTCCTTTTAAATGCGCAGGAAGTCAGCACGGGACAGATTAGCTGCTGGGACCTCAGATAAAGTTGGGACTGGTAGAGCAACTTTCGGATGTTGCCAATAGACCAGAAAGAAAGGAGAAGATTGCGTCGATTCCCCAGTATAATTCTTATAGGCAAATTCTGGCCACGGAAGGAGATTAGTCCAATCATCTTGCAAGGGAGAAATGAATTTTCTGAGGACGTTTTCTAATACCTGGTTTATTAAAAGTTATGAGCTTTTTTTCTAAATATGGAAAGGAGCCTTTATTAGACAACTGGGAGGCAACACCAGCGATTCTCCTGAGGTGGAGCCATCTCACAGCCTCTGACAATGTCCAATCGGCATGAAGTTGCTTCACAGTATAAATGAGTAAAGCTGGAGGGAAGGGGGATCAATTCAAACAGCCATATCTCGGTCTGGGGACGACCTTGAACAGTGGTTCTGGTGGCATATGAAAGAGGAGATTCTAGTCTTTCATATGACACCAGGATCGCAGTTCTAGCTGTGCGACAACCCGAGATATCATCAGTTAAACACACAAGTGGTTATAGAAGCTGTATTTTATATGATCATGTTGTGTTTTGCTGGGTCGGGAAGGGGGAGAAGCTGTATGGTGGTTGGACAGCGTCATACAGAAAACATTGCACTGCCCAGAGTGAAAAGAAAGAGTCACCTCCTATTTGGCAATTAGAGCCACATTAGCATATTTAGAAAAATGATCATAACTTTGCAAAAGATACAAGTTTTTTTAAATAAACAAACCACACTGTAATTATCAGAAGCAAAGCACCTTTTAGATTAGTTAGGAAATAGGGAATTAATAAACTGGTGACAGAGACTCTTTAAATATAGGGTCCGGCATCTGATTAGTGACAGAGCAGTGGAGTATGGCATAATCGCAATATGACTGCAATTAAACTTTTTTGTTACCTAGCGCAAGCATATTACCTTATTTTTATCGCTTCATGGAGGTAGAAAATTCAAGACGTAGTCGGCAGGATTTGAACCTGCGCGGGGAGACCCCAATGGATTTCAAGTCAATCGCCTTAACCACTCAGCCACGACTACAGATAAAGAACTGTGCCACAAGACCCTGCTGAGCTCAGTAAGTTTATCATTGGAAGCGCAGCGGTTGCTGCTGTCGAAACTAAAGGCATAAAAAGACAGCCAGACTTTGGGTGCTTACAAAACAGCCAGACTTTGTCTCAAGGACAAAAGTAAGGAGGAATTCTGCATCTTTCGTCTGCGTTTGTCTTGAAGCGACTTTCAGCTTGACAATAGCCTCCTTTGCCTCCTTTTAAATGCGCAGGAAGTCAGCACGGGACAGATTACCTGCTGGGACCTCAGATAAAGTTGGGACTGGTAGAGCAACTTTCGGATGTTGCCAATAGACCAGAAAGAAAGGAGAAGATTGCGTCGATTCCCCAGTATAATTCTTATAGGCAAATTCTGGCCACGGAAGGAGATTAGTCCAATCATCTTGCAAGGGAGAAATGAATTTTCTGAGGACGTTTTCTAATACCTGGTTTATTAAAAGTTATGAGCTTTTTTTCTAAATATGGAAAGGAGCCTTTATTAGACAACTGGGAGGCAACACCAGCGATTCTCCTGAGGTGGAGCCATCTCACAGCCTCTGACACTGTCCAATCGGCATGAAGTTGCTTCACAGTGTAAATGACTAAAGCTGGAGGGAAGGGGGATCAATTCAAACAGCCATATCTCGGTCTGGGGACGACCTAAAACAGTGGTTCTGGTGGCATATGAAAGAGGAGATTCTAGTCTTTCATATGACACCAGGATCGCAGTTCTAGCTGTGCGACAACCCGAGATATCATCAGTTAAACACACAAGTGGTTATAGAAGCTGTATTTTATATGATCATGTTGTGTTTTGCTGGGTCGGGAAGGGGGAGAAGCTGTATGGTGGTTGGACAGCGTCATACAGAAAACATTGCACTGCCCAGAGTGAAAAGAAAGAGTCACCTCCTATTTGGCAATTAGAGCCACATTAGCATATTTAGAAAAATGATCATAACTTTGCAAAAGATACAAGTTTTTTTAAATAAACAAACCACACTGTAATTATCAGCAGCAAAGCGCCTTTTAGATTAGTTAGGAAATAGGGAATTAATAAACTGGTGACAGAGACTCTTAAAATGTAGGGTCCGGCATCTGATTAGTGACAGAGCAGTGGAGTATGGCATAATCGCGATATGACTGCAATTAAACTTTTTTGTTACCTAGCGCAAGCATATTACCTTATTTTTATCGCTTCATGGAGGTAGAAAATTCAAGACGTAGTCGGCAGGATTTGAACCTGCGCGGGGAGACCCCAATGGATTTCAAGTCAATCGCCTTAACCACTCAGCCACGACTACAGATAAAGAACTGTGCCACAAGACCCTGCTGAGCTCAGTAAGTTTATCATTGGAAGCGCAGCGGTTGCTGCTGTCGAAACTAAAGGCATAAAAAGACAGCCAGACTTTGGGTGCTTACAAAACAGCCAGACTTTGTCTCAAGGACAAAAGTAAGGAGGAATTCTGCATCTTTCGTCTGCGTTTGTCTTGAAGCGACTTTCAGCTTGACAATAGCCTCCTTTGCCTCCTTTTAAATGCGCAGGAAGTCAGCACGGGACAGATTAGCTGCTGGGACCTCAGATAAAGTTGGGACTGGTAGAGCAACTTTCGGATGTTGCCAATAGACCAGAAAGAAAGGAGAAGATTGCGTCGATTCCCCAGTATAATTCTTATAGGCAAATTCTGGCCACGGAAGGAGATTAGTCCAATCATCTTGCAAGGGAGAAATGAATTTTCTGAGGACGTTTTCTAATACCTGGTTTATTAAAAGTTATGAGCTTTTTTTCTAAATATGGAAAGGAGCCTTTATTAGACAACTGGGAGGCAACACCAGCGATTCTCCTGAGGTGGAGCCATCTCACAGCCTCTGACACTGTCCAATCGGCATGAAGTTGCTTCACAGTGTAAATGACTAAAGCTGGAGGGAAGGGGGATCAATTCAAACAGCCATATCTCGGTCTGGGGACGACCTAAAACAGTGGTTCTGGTGGCATATGAAAGAGGAGATTCTAGTCTTTCATATGACACCAGGATCGCAGTTCTAGCTGTGCGACAACCCGAGATATCATCAGTTAAACACACAAGTGGTTATAGAAGCTGTATTTTATATGATCATGTTGTGTTTTGCTGGGTCGGGAAGGGGGAGAAGCTGTATGGTGGTTGGACAGCGTCATACAGAAAACATTGCACTGCCCAGAGTGAAAAGAAAGAGTCACCTCCTATTTGGCAATTAGAGCCACATTAGCATATTTAGAAAAATGATCATAACTTTGCAAAAGATACAAGTTTTTTTAAATAAACAAACCACACTGTAATTATCAGCAGCAAAGCGCCTTTTAGATTAGTTAGGAAATAGGGAATTAATAAACTGGTGACAGAGACTCTTAAAATGTAGGGTCCGGCATCTGATTAGTGACAGAGCAGTGGAGTATGGCATAATCGCGATATGACTGCAATTAAACTTTTTTGTTACCTAGCGCAAGCATATTACCTTATTTTTATCGCTTCATGGAGGCAGAAAATTCAAGACGTAGTCGGCAGGATTTGAACCTGCGCGGGGAGACCCCAATGGATTTCAAGTCCATCGCCTTAACCACTCGGCCACGACTACAGATAAAGAACTGTGCCACAAGACCCTGCTGAGCTCAGTAAGTTTATCATTGGAAGCGCAGCGGTTGCTGCTGTCGAAACTAAAGGCATAAAAAGACAGCCAGACTTTGGGTGCTAACAAAACAGCCAGACTTTGTCTACAGGACAAAAGTAAGGAGGAATTCTGCATCTTTTGTCTGCGTTTGTCTTGAAGCGACTTTCAGCTTTGACAATAGCCTCCTTTGCCTCCTTTTAAATGCGCAGGAAGTCAGCACGGGACAGATTAGCTGCTGGGACCTCAGATAAAGTTGGGACTGGTAGAGCAACTTTCGGATGTTGCCAATAGACCAGAAAGAAAGGAGAAGATTGCGTCGATTCCCCAGTATAATTCTTATAGGCAAATTCTGGCCACGGAAGGAGATTAGTCCAATCATCTTGCAAGGGAGAAATGAATTTTCTGAGGACGTTTTCTAATACCTGGTTTATTAAAAGTTATGAGCTTTTTTTCTAAATATGGAAAGGAGCCTTTATTAGACAACTGGGAGGCAACACCAGCGATTCTCCTGAGGTGGAGCCATCTCACAGCCTCTGACAATGTCCAATCGGCATGAAGTTGCTTCACAGTATAAATGAGTAAAGCTGGAGGGAAGGGGGATCAATTCAAACAGCCATATCTCGGTCTGGGGACGACCTTGAACAGTGGTTCTGGTGGCATATGAAAGAGGAGATTCTAGTCTTTCATATGACACCAGGATCGCAGTTCTAGCTGTGCGACAACCCGAGATATCATCAGTTAAACACACAAGTGGTTATAGAAGCTGTATTTTATATGATCATGTTGTGTTTTGCTGGGTCGGGAAGGGGGAGAAGCTGTATGGTGGTTGGACAGCGTCATACAGAAAACATTGCACTGCCCAGAGTGAAAAGAAAGAGTCACCTCCTATTTGGCAATTAGAGCCACATTAGCATATTTAGAAAAATGATCATAACTTTGCAAAAGAAACAAGTTTTTTTAAATAAACAAACCACACTGTAATTATCAGCAGCAAAGCGCCTTTTAGATTAGTTAGGAAATAGGGAATTAATAAACTGGTGACAGAGACTCTTAAAATGTAGGGTCCGGCATCTGATTAGTGACAGAGCAGTGGAGTATGGCATAATCGCGATATGACTGCAATTAAACTTTTTTGTTACCTAGCGCAAGCATATTACCTTATTTTTATCGCTTCATGGAGGCAGAAAATTCAAGACGTAGTCGGCAGGATTTGAACCTGCGCGGGGAGACCCCAATGGATTTCAAGTCCATCACCTTAACCACTCGGCCACGACTACAGATAAAGAACTGTGCCACAAGACCCTGCTGAGCTCAGTAAGTTTATCATTGGAAGCGCAGCGGTTGCTGCTGTCGAAACTAAAGGCATAAAAAGACAGCCAGACTTTGGGTGCTAACAAAACAGCCAGACTTTGTCTACAGGACAAAAGTAAGGAGGAATTCTGCATCTTTTGTCTGCGTTTGTCTTGAAGCGACTTTCAGCTTTGACAATAGCCTCCTTTGCCTCCTTTTAAATGCGCAGGAAGTCAGCACGGGACAGATTAGCTGCTGGGACCTCAGATAAAGTTGGGACTGGTAGAGCAACTTTCGGATGTTGCCAATAGACCAGAAAGAAAGGAGAAGATTGCGTCGATTCCCCAGTATAATTCTTATAGGCAAATTCTGGCCACGGAAGGAGATTAGTCCAATCATCTTGCAAGGGAGAAATGAATTTTCTGAGGACGTTTTCTAATACCTGGTTTATTAAAAGTTATGAGCTTTTTTTCTAAATATGGAAAGGAGCCTTTATTAGACAACTGGGAGGCAACACCAGCGATTCTCCTGAGGTGGAGCCATCTCACAGCCTCTGACAATGTCCAATCGGCATGAAGTTGCTTCACAGTATAAATGAGTAAAGCTGGAGGGAAGGGGGATCAATTCAAACAGCCATATCTCGGTCTGGGGACGACCTTGAACAGTGGTTCTGGTGGCATATGAAAGAGGAGATTCTAGTCTTTCATATGACACCAGGATCGCAGTTCTAGCTGTGCGACAACCCGAGATATCATCAGTTAAACACACAAGTGGTTATAGAAGCTGTATTTTATATGATCATGTTGTGTTTTGCTGGGTCGGGAAGGGGGAGAAGCTGTATGGTGGTTGGACAGCGTCATACAGAAAACATTGCACTGCCCAGAGTGAAAAGAAAGAGTCACCTCCTATTTGGCAATTAGAGCCACATTAGCATATTTAGAAAAATGATCATAACTTTGCAAAAGAAACAAGTTTTTTTAAATAAACAAACCACACTGTAATTATCAGCAGCAAAGCGCCTTTTAGATTAGTTAGGAAATAGGGAATTAATAAACTGGTGACAGAGACTCTTAAAATGTAGGGTCCGGCATCTGATTAGTGACAGAGCAGTGGAGTATGGCATAATCGCAAGATGACTGCAATTAAACTTTTTTGTTACCTAGCGCAAGCATATTACCTTATTTTTATCGCTTCATGGAGGTAGAAAATTCAAGACGTAGTCGGCAGGATTTGAACCTGCGCGGGGAGACCCCAATGGATTTCAAGTCCATCGCCTTAACCACTCGGCCACGACTACAGATAAAGAACTGTGCCACAAGACCCTGCTGAGCTCAGTAAGTTTATCATTGGAAGCGCAGCGGTTGCTGCTGTCGAAACTAAAGGCATAAAAAGACAGCCAGACTTTGGGTGCTAACAAAACAGCCAGACTTTGTCTACAGGACAAAAGTAAGGAGGAATTCTGCATCTTTTGTCTGCGTTTGTCTTGAAGCGACTTTCAGCTTTGACAATAGCCTCCTTTGCCTCCTTTTAAATGCGCAGGAAGTCAGCACGGGACAGATTAGCTGCTGGGACCTCAGATAAAGTTGGGACTGGTAGAGCAACTTTCGGATGTTGCCAATAGACCAGAAAGAAAGGAGAAGATTGCGTCGATTCCCCAGTATAATTCTTATAGGCAAATTCTGGCCACGGAAGGAGATTAGTCCAATCATCTTGCAAGGGAGAAATGAATTTTCTGAGGACGTTTTCTAATACCTGGTTTATTAAAAGTTATGAGCTTTTTTTCTAAATATGGAAAGGAGCCTTTATTAGACAACTGGGAGGCAACACCAGCGATTCTCCTGAGGTGGAGCCATCTCACAGCCTCTGACAATGTCCAATCGGCATGAAGTTGCTTCACAGTATAAATGAGTAAAGCTGGAGGGAAGGGGGATCAATTCAAACAGCCATATCTCGGTCTGGGGACGACCTTGAACAGTGGTTCTGGTGGCATATGAAAGAGGAGATTCTAGTCTTTCATATGACACCAGGATCGCAGTTCTAGCTGTGCGACAACCCGAGATATCATCAGTTAAACACACAAGTGGTTATAGAAGCTGTATTTTATATGATCATGTTGTGTTTTGCTGGGTCGGGAAGGGGGAGAAGCTGTATGGTGGTTGGACAGCGTCATACAGAAAACATTGCACTGCCCAGAGTGAAAAGAAAGAGTCACCTCCTATTTGGCAATTAGAGCCACATTAGCATATTTAGAAAAATGATCATAACTTTGCAAAAGAAACAAGTTTTTTTAAATAAACAAACCACACTGTAATTATCAGCAGCAAAGCGCCTTTTAGATTAGTTAGGAAATAGGGAATTAATAAACTGGTGACAGAGACTCTTAAAATGTAGGGTCCGGCATCTGATTAGTGACAGAGCAGTGGAGTATGGCATAATCGCGATATGACTGCAATTAAACTTTTTTGTTACCTAGCGCAAGCATATTACCTTATTTTTATCGCTTCATGGAGGCAGAAAATTCAAGACGTAGTCGGCAGGATTTGAACCTGCACGGGGAGACCCCAATGGATTTCAAGTCCATCACCTTAACCACTCGGCCACGACTACAGATAAAGAACTGTGCCACAAGACCCTGCTGAGCTCAGTAAGTTTATCATTGGAAGCGCAGCGGTTGCTGCTGTCGAAACTAAAGGCATAAAAAGACAGCCAGACTTTGGGTGCTAACAAAACAGCCAGACTTTGTCTACAGGACAAAAGTAAGGAGGAATTCTGCATCTTTTGTCTGCGTTTGTCTTGAAGCGACTTTCAGCTTTGACAATAGCCTCCTTTGCCTCCTTTTAAATGCGCAGGAAGTCAGCACGGGACAGATTAGCTGCTGGGACCTCAGATAAAGTTGGGACTGGTAGAGCAACTTTCGGATGTTGCCAATAGACCAGAAAGAAAGGAGAAGATTGCGTCGATTCCCCAGTATAATTCTTATAGGCAAATTCTGGCCACGGAAGGAGATTAGTCCAATCATCTTGCAAGGGAGAAATGAATTTTCTGAGGACGTTTTCTAATACCTGGTTTATTAAAAGTTATGAGCTTTTTTTCTAAATATGGAAAGGAGCCTTTATTAGACAACTGGGAGGCAACACCAGCGATTCTCCTGAGGTGGAGCCATCTCACAGCCTCTGACAATGTCCAATCGGCATGAAGTTGCTTCACAGTATAAATGAGTAAAGCTGGAGGGAAGGGGGATCAATTCAAACAGCCATATCTCGGTCTGGGGACGACCTTGAACAGTGGTTCTGGTGGCATATGAAAGAGGAGATTCTAGTCTTTCATATGACACCAGGATCGCAGTTCTAGCTGTGCGACAACCCGAGATATCATCAGTTAAACACACAAGTGGTTATAGAAGCTGTATTTTATATGATCATGTTGTGTTTTGCTGGGTCGGGAAGGGGGAGAAGCTGTATGGTGGTTGGACAGCGTCATACAGAAAACATTGCACTGCCCAGAGTGAAAAGAAAGAGTCACCTCCTATTTGGCAATTAGAGCCACATTAGCATATTTAGAAAAATGATCATAACTTTGCAAAAGATACAAGTTTTTTTAAATAAACAAACCACACTGTAATTATCAGAAGCAAAGCACCTTTTAGATTAGTTAGGAAATAGGGAATTAATAAACTGGTGACAGAGACTCTTAAAATGTAGGGTCCGGCATCTGATTAGTGACAGAGCAGTGGAGTATGGCATAATCGCGATATGACTGCAATTAAACTTTTTTGTTACCTAGCGCAAGCATATTACCTTATTTTTATCGCTTCATGGAGGTAGAAAATTCAAGACGTAGTCGGCAGGATTTGAACCTGCGCGGGGAGACCCCAATGGATTTCAAGTCAATCGCCTTAACCACTCAGCCACGACTACAGATAAAGAACTGTGCCACAAGACCCTGCTGAGCTCAGTAAGTTTATCATTGGAAGCGCAGCGGTTGCTGCTGTCGAAACTAAAGGCATAAAAAGACAGCCAGACTTTGGGTGCTTACAAAACAGCCAGACTTTGTCTCAAGGACAAAAGTAAGGAGGAATTCTGCATCTTTCGTCTGCGTTTGTCTTGAAGCGACTTTCAGCTTGACAATAGCCTCCTTTGCCTCCTTTTAAATGCGCAGGAAGTCAGCACGGGACAGATTAGCTGCTGGGACCTCAGATAAAGTTGGGACTGGTAGAGCAACTTTCGGATGTTGCCAATAGACCAGAAAGAAAGGAGAAGATTGCGTCGATTCCCCAGTATAATTCTTATAGGCAAATTCTGGCCACGGAAGGAGATTAGTCCAATCATCTTGCAAGGGAGAAATGAATTTTCTGAGGACGTTTTCTAATACCTGGTTTATTAAAAGTTATGAGCTTTTTTTCTAAATATGGAAAGGAGCCTTTATTAGACAACTGGGAGGCAACACCAGCGATTCTCCTGAGGTGGAGCCATCTCACAGCCTCTGACACTGTCCAATCGGCATGAAGTTGCTTCACAGTGTAAATGACTAAAGCTGGAGGGAAGGGGGATCAATTCAAACAGCCATATCTCGGTCTGGGGACGACCTAAAACAGTGGTTCTGGTGGCATATGAAAGAGGAGATTCTAGTCTTTCATATGACACCAGGATCGCAGTTCTAGCTGTGCGACAACCCGAGATATCATCAGTTAAACACACAAGTGGTTATAGAAGCTGTATTTTATATGATCATGTTGTGTTTTGCTGTGTCGGGAAGGGGGAGAAGCTGTATGGTGGTTGGACAGCGTCATACAGAAAACATTGCACTGCCCAGAGTGAAAAGAAAGAGTCACCTCCTATTTGGCAATTAGAGCCACATTAGCATATTTAGAAAAATGATCATAACTTTGCAAAAGATACAAGTTTTTTTAAATAAACAAACCACACTGTAATTATCAGCAGCAAAGCGCCTTTTAGATTAGTTAGGAAATAGGGAATTAATAAACTGGTGACAGAGACTCTTAAAATGTAGGGTCCGGCATCTGATTAGTGACAGAGCAGTGGAGTATGGCATAATCGCGATATGACTGCAATTAAACTTTTTTGTTACCTAGCGCAAGCATATTACCTTATTTTTATCGCTTCATGGAGGCAGAAAATTCAAGACGTAGTCGGCAGGATTTGAACCTGCGCGGGGAGACCCCAATGGATTTCAAGTCCATCGCCTTAACCACTCGGCCACGACTACAGATAAAGAACTGTGCCACAAGACCCTGCTGAGCTCAGTAAGTTTATCATTGGAAGCGCAGCGGTTGCTGCTGTCGAAACTAAAGGCATAAAAAGACAGCCAGACTTTGGGTGCTAACAAAACAGCCAGACTTTGTCTACAGGACAAAAGTAAGGAGGAATTCTGCATCTTTTGTCTGCGTTTGTCTTGAAGCGACTTTCAGCTTTGACAATAGCCTCCTTTGCCTCCTTTTAAATGCGCAGGAAGTCAGCACGGGACAGATTAGCTGCTGGGACCTCAGATAAAGTTGGGACTGGTAGAGCAACTTTCGGATGTTGCCAATAGACCAGAAAGAAAGGAGAAGATTGCGTCGATTCCCCAGTATAATTCTTATAGGCAAATTCTGGCCACGGAAGGAGATTAGTCCAATCATCTTGCAAGGGAGAAATGAATTTTCTGAGGACGTTTTCTAATACCTGGTTTATTAAAAGTTATGAGCTTTTTTTCTAAATATGGAAAGGAGCCTTTATTAGACAACTGGGAGGCAACACCAGCGATTCTCCTGAGGTGGAGCCATCTCACAGCCTCTGACAATGTCCAATCGGCATGAAGTTGCTTCACAGTATAAATGAGTAAAGCTGGAGGGAAGGGGGATCAATTCAAACAGCCATATCTCGGTCTGGGGACGACCTTGAACAGTGGTTCTGGTGGCATATGAAAGAGGAGATTCTAGTCTTTCATATGACACCAGGATCGCAGTTCTAGCTGTGCGACAACCCGAGATATCATCAGTTAAACACACAAGTGGTTATAGAAGCTGTATTTTATATGATCATGTTGTGTTTTGCTGGGTCGGGAAGGGGGAGAAGCTGTATGGTGGTTGGACAGCGTCATACAGAAAACATTGCACTGCCCAGAGTGAAAAGAAAGAGTCACCTCCTATTTGGCAATTAGAGCCACATTAGCATATTTAGAAAAATGATCATAACTTTGCAAAAGAAACAAGTTTTTTTAAATAAACAAACCACACTGTAATTATCAGCAGCAAAGCGCCTTTTAGATTAGTTAGGAAATAGGGAATTAATAAACTGGTGACAGAGACTCTTAAAATGTAGGGTCCGGCATCTGATTAGTGACAGAGCAGTGGAGTATGGCATAATCGCGATATGACTGCAATTAAACTTTTTTGTTACCTAGCGCAAGCATATTACCTTATTTTTATCGCTTCATGGAGGCAGAAAATTCAAGACGTAGTAGGCAGGATTTGAACCTGCACGGGGAGACCCCAATGGATTTCAAGTCCATCACCTTAACCACTCGGCCACGACTACAGATAAAGAACTGTGCCACAAGACCCTGCTGAGCTCAGTAAGTTTATCATTGGAAGCGCAGCGGTTGCTGCTGTCGAAACTAAAGGCATAAAAAGACAGCCAGACTTTGGGTGCTAACAAAACAGCCAGACTTTGTCTACAGGACAAAAGTAAGGAGGAATTCTGCATCTTTTGTCTGCGTTTGTCTTGAAGCGACTTTCAGCTTTGACAATAGCCTCCTTTGCCTCCTTTTAAATGCGCAGGAAGTCAGCACGGGACAGATTAGCTGCTGGGACCTCAGATAAAGTTGGGACTGGTAGAGCAACTTTCGGATGTTGCCAATAGACCAGAAAGAAAGGAGAAGATTGCGTCGATTCCCCAGTATAATTCTTATAGGCAAATTCTGGCCACGGAAGGAGATTAGTCCAATCATCTTGCAAGGGAGAAATGAATTTTCTGAGGACGTTTTCTAATACCTGGTTTATTAAAAGTTATGAGCTTTTTTTCTAAATATGGAAAGGAGCCTTTATTAGACAACTGGGAGGCAACACCAGCGATTCTCCTGAGGTGGAGCCATCTCACAGCCTCTGACAATGTCCAATCGGCATGAAGTTGCTTCACAGTATAAATGAGTAAAGCTGGAGGGAAGGGGGATCAATTCAAACAGCCATATCTCGGTCTGGGGACGACCTTGAACAGTGGTTCTGGTGGCATATGAAAGAGGAGATTCTAGTCTTTCATATGACACCAGGATCGCAGTTCTAGCTGTGCGACAACCCGAGATATCATCAGTTAAACACACAAGTGGTTATAGAAGCTGTATTTTATATGATCATGTTGTGTTTTGCTGGGTCGGGAAGGGGGAGAAGCTGTATGGTGGTTGGACAGCGTCATACAGAAAACATTGCACTGCCCAGAGTGAAAAGAAAGAGTCACCTCCTATTTGGCAATTAGAGCCACATTAGCATATTTAGAAAAATGATCATAACTTTGCAAAAGATACAAGTTTTTTTAAATAAACAAACCACACTGTAATTATCAGAAGCAAAGCACCTTTTAGATTAGTTAGGAAATAGGGAATTAATAAACTGGTGACAGAGACTCTTTAAATATAGGGTCCGGCATCTGATTAGTGACAGAGCAGTGGAGTATGGCATAATCGCAAGATGACTGCAATTAAACTTTTTTGTTACCTAGCGCAAGCATATTACCTTATTTTTATCGCTTCATGGAGGTAGAAAATTCAAGACGTAGTCGGCAGGATTTGAACCTGCGCGGGGAGACCCCAATGGATTTCAAGTCAATCGCCTTAACCACTCAGCCACGACTACAGATAAAGAACTGTGCCACAAGACCCTGCTGAGCTCAGTAAGTTTATCATTGGAAGCGCAGCGGTTGCTGCTGTCTAAACTAAAGGCATAAAAAGACAGCCAGACTTTGGGTGCTAACAAAACAGCCAGACTTTGTCTACAGGACAAAAGTAAGGAGGAATTCTGCATCTTTTGTCTGCGTTTGTCTTGAAGCGACTTTCAGCTTTGACAATAGCCTCCTTTGCCTCCTTTTAAATGCGCAGGAAGTCAGCACGGGACAGATTAGCTGCTGGGACCTCAGATAAAGTTGGGACTGGTAGAGCAACTTTCGGATGTTGCCAATAGACCAGAAAGAAAGGAGAAGATTGCGTCGATTCCCCAGTATAATTCTTATAGGCAAATTCTGGCCACGGAAGGAGATTAGTCCAATCATCTTGCAAGGGAGAAATGAATTTTCTGAGGACGTTTTCTAATACCTGGTTTATTAAAAGTTATGAGCTTTTTTTCTAAATATGGAAAGGAGCCTTTATTAGACAACTGGGAGGCAACACCAGCGATTCTCCTGAGGTGGAGCCATCTCACAGCCTCTGACAATGTCCAATCGGCATGAAGTTGCTTCACAGTATAAATGAGTAAAGCTGGAGGGAAGGGGGATCAATTCAAACAGCCATATCTCGGTCTGGGGACGACCTTGAACAGTGGTTCTGGTGGCATATGAAAGAGGAGATTCTAGTCTTTCATATGACACCAGGATCGCAGTTCTAGCTGTGCGACAACCCGAGATATCATCAGTTAAACACACAAGTGGTTATAGAAGCTGTATTTTATATGATCATGTTGTGTTTTGCTGGGTCGGGAAGGGGGAGAAGCTGTATGGTGGTTGGACAGCGTCATACAGAAAACATTGCACTGCCCAGAGTGAAAAGAAAGAGTCACCTCCTATTTGGCAATTAGAGCCACATTAGCATATTTAGAAAAATGATCATAACTTTGCAAAAGATACAAGTTTTTTTAAATAAACAAACCACACTGTAATTATCAGAAGCAAAGCACCTTTTAGATTAGTTAGGAAATAGGGAATTAATAAACTGGTGACAGAGACTCTTTAAATATAGGGTCCGGCATCTGATTAGTGACAGAGCAGTGGAGTATGGCATAATCGCAAGATGACTGCAATTAAACTTTTTTGTTACCTAGCGCAAGCATATTACCTTATTTTTATCGCTTCATGGAGGTAGAAAATTCAAGACGTAGTCGGCAGGATTTGAACCTGCGCGGGGAGACCCCAATGGATTTCAAGTCAATCGCCTTAACCACTCAGCCACGACTACAGATAAAGAACTGTGCCACAAGACCCTGCTGAGCTCAGTAAGTTTATCATTGGAAGCGCAGCGGTTGCTGCTGTCGAAACTAAAGGCATAAAAAGACAGCCAGACTTTGGGTGCTTACAAAACAGCCAGACTTTGTCTCAAGGACAAAAGTAAGGAGGAATTCTGCATCTTTCGTCTGCGTTTGTCTTGAAGCGACTTTCAGCTTGACAATAGCCTCCTTTGCCTCCTTTTAAATGCGCAGGAAGTCAGCACGGGACAGATTAGCTGCTGGGACCTCAGATAAAGTTGGGACTGGTAGAGCAACTTTCGGATGTTGCCAATAGACCAGAAAGAAAGGAGAAGATTGCGTCGATTCCCCAGTATAATTCTTATAGGCAAATTCTGGCCACGGAAGGAGATTAGTCCAATCATCTTGCAAGGGAGAAATGAATTTTCTGAGGACGTTTTCTAATACCTGGTTTATTAAAAGTTAGGAGCTTTTTTTCTAAATATGGAAAGGAGCCTTTATTAGACAACTGGGAGGCAACACCAGCGATTCTCCTGAGGTGGAGCCATCTCACAGCCTCTGACACTGTCCAATCGGCATGAAGTTGCTTCACAGTGTAAATGACTAAAGCTGGAGGGAAGGGGGATCAATTCAAACAGCCATATCTCGGTCTGGGGACGACCTAAAACAGTGGTTCTGGTGGCATATGAAAGAGGAGATTCTAGTCTTTCATATGACACCAGGATCGCAGTTCTAGCTGTGCGACAACCCGAGATATCATCAGTTAAACACACAAGTGGTTATAGAAGCTGTATTTTATATGATCATGTTGTGTTTTGCTGGGTCGGGAAGGGGGAGAAGCTGTATGGTGGTTGGACAGCGTCATACAGAAAACATTGCACTGCCCAGAGTGAAAAGAAAGAGTCACCTCCTATTTGGCAATTAGAGCCACATTAGCATATTTAGAAAAATGATCATAACTTTGCAAAAGATACAAGTTTTTTTAAATAAACAAACCACACTGTAATTATCAGCAGCAAAGCGCCTTTTAGATTAGTTAGGAAATAGGGAATTAATAAACTGGTGACAGAGACTCTTAAAATGTAGGGTCCGGCATCTGATTAGTGACAGAGCAGTGGAGTATGGCATAATCGCGATATGACTGCAATTAAACTTTTTTGTTACCTAGCGCAAGCATATTACCTTATTTTTATCGCTTCATGGAGGCAGAAAATTCAAGACGTAGTCGGCAGGATTTGAACCTGTGCGGGGAGACCCCAATGGATTTCAAGTCCATCGCATTAACCACTCGGCCACGACTACAGATAAAGAACTGTGCCACAAGACCCTGCTGAGCTCAGTAAGTTTATCATTGGAAGCGCAGCGGTTGCTGCTGTCGAAACTAAAGGCATAAAAAGACAGCCAGACTTTGGGTGCTAACAAAACAGCCAGACTTTGTCTACAGGACAAAAGTAAGGAGGAATTCTGCATCTTTTGTCTGCGTTTGTCTTGAAGCGACTTTCAGCTTTGACAATAGCCTCCTTTGCCTCCTTTTAAATGCGCAGGAAGTCAGCACGGGACAGATTAGCTGCTGGGACCTCAGATAAAGTTGGGACTGGTAGAGCAACTTTCGGATGTTGCCAATAGACCAGAAAGAAAGGAGAAGATTGCGTCGATTCCCCAGTATAATTCTTATAGGCAAATTCTGGCCACGGAAGGAGATTAGTCCAATCATCTTGCAAGGGAGAAATGAATTTTCTGAGGACGTTTTCTAATACCTGGTTTATTAAAAGTTATGAGCTTTTTTTCTAAATATGGAAAGGAGCCTTTATTAGACAACTGGGAGGCAACACCAGCGATTCTCCTGAGGTGGAGCCATCTCACAGCCTCTGACAATGTCCAATCGGCATGAAGTTGCTTCACAGTATAAATGAGTAAAGCTGGAGGGAAGGGGGATCAATTCAAACAGCCATATCTCGGTCTGGGGACGACCTTGAACAGTGGTTCTGGTGGCATATGAAAGAGGAGATTCTAGTCTTTCATATGACACCAGGATCGCAGTTCTAGCTGTGCGACAACCCGAGATATCATCAGTTAAACACACAAGTGGTTATAGAAGCTGTATTTTATATGATCATGTTGTGTTTTGCTGGGTCGGGAAGGGGGAGAAGCTGTATGGTGGTTGGACAGCGTCATACAGAAAACATTGCACTGCCCAGAGTGAAAAGAAAGAGTCACCTCCTATTTGGCAATTAGAGCCACATTAGCATATTTAGAAAAATGATCATAACTTTGCAAAAGATACAAGTTTTTTTAAATAAACAAACCACACTGTAATTATCAGAAGCAAAGCACCTTTTAGATTAGTTAGGAAATAGGGAATTAATAAACTGGTGACAGAGACTCTTTAAATATAGGGTCCGGCATCTGATTAGTGACAGAGCAGTGGAGTATGGCATAATCGCAATATGACTGCAATTAAACTTTTTTGTTACCTAGCGCAAGCATATTACCTTATTTTTATCGCTTCATGGAGGTAGAAAATTCAAGACGTAGTCGGCAGGATTTGAACCTGCGCGGGGAGACCCCAATGGATTTCAAGTCAATCGCCTTAACCACTCAGCCACGACTACAGATAAAGAACTGTGCCACAAGACCCTGCTGAGCTCAGTAAGTTTATCATTGGAAGCGCAGCGGTTGCTGCTGTCGAAACTAAAGGCATAAAAAGACAGCCAGACTTTGGGTGCTTACAAAACAGCCAGACTTTGTCTCAAGGACAAAAGTAAGGAGGAATTCTGCATCTTTCGTCTGCGTTTGTCTTGAAGCGACTTTCAGCTTGACAATAGCCTCCTTTGCCTCCTTTTAAATGCGCAGGAAGTCAGCACGGGACAGATTAGCTGCTGGGACCTCAGATAAAGTTGGGACTGGTAGAGCAACTTTCGGATGTTGCCAATAGACCAGAAAGAAAGGAGAAGATTGCGTCGATTCCCCAGTATAATTCTTATAGGCAAATTCTGGCCACGGAAGGAGATTAGTCCAATCATCTTGCAAGGGAGAAATGAATTTTCCGAGGACGTTTTCTAATACCTGGTTTATTAAAAGTTATGAGCTTTTTTTCTAAATATGGAAAGGAGCCTTTATTAGACAACTGGGAGGCAACACCAGCGATTCTCCTGAGGTGGAGCCATCTCACAGCCTCTGACACTGTCCAATCGGCATGAAGTTGCTTCACAGTGTAAATGACTAAAGCTGGAGGGAAGGGGGATCAATTCAAACAGCCATATCTCGGTCTGGGGACGACCTAAAACAGTGGTTCTGGTGGCATATGAAAGAGGAGATTCTAGTCTTTCATATGACACCAGGATCGCAGTTCTAGCTGTGCGACAACCCGAGATATCATCAGTTAAACACACAAGTGGTTATAGAAGCTGTATTTTATATGATCATGTTGTGTTTTGCTGGGTCGGGAAGGGGGAGAAGCTGTATGGTGGTTGGACAGCGTCATACAGAAAACATTGCACTGCCCAGAGTGAAAAGAAAGAGTCACCTCCTATTTGGCAATTAGAGCCACATTAGCATATTTAGAAAAATGATCATAACTTTGCAAAAGATACAAGTTTTTTTAAATAAACAAACCACACTGTAATTATCAGCAGCAAAGCGCCTTTTAGATTAGTTAGGAAATAGGGAATTAATAAACTGGTGACAGAGACTCTTAAAATGTAGGGTCCGGCATCTGATTAGTGACAGAGCAGTGGAGTATGGCATAATCGCGATATAACTGCAATTAAACTTTTTTGTTACCTAGCGCAAGCATATTACCTTATTTTTATCGCTTCATGGAGGCAGAAAATTCAAGACGTAGTCGGCAGGATTTGAACCTGCGCGGGGAGACCCCAATGGATTTCAAGTCCATCGCCTTAACCACTCGGCCACGACTACAGATAAAGAACTGTGCCACAAGACCCTGCTGAGCTCAGTAAGTTTATCATTGGAAGCGCAGCGGTTGCTGCTGTCTAAACTAAAGGCATAAAAAGACAGCCAGACTTTGGGTGCTAACAAAACAGCCAGACTTTGTCTACAGGACAAAAGTAAGGAGGAATTCTGCATCTTTTGTCTGCGTTTGTCTTGAAGCGACTTTCAGCTTTGACAATAGCCTCCTTTGCCTCCTTTTAAATGCGCAGGAAGTCAGCACGGGACAGATTAGCTGCTGGGACCTCAGATAAAGTTGGGACTGGTAGAGCAACTTTCGGATGTTGCCAATAGACCAGAAAGAAAGGAGAAGATTGCGTCGATTCCCCAGTATAATTCTTATAGGCAAATTCTGGCCACGGAAGGAGATTAGTCCAATCATCTTGCAAGGGAGAAATGAATTTTCTGAGGACGTTTTCTAATACCTGGTTTATTAAAAGTTATGAGCTTTTTTTCTAAATATGGAAAGGAGCCTTTATTAGACAACTGGGAGGCAACACCAGCGATTCTCCTGAGGTGGAGCCATCTCACAGCCTCTGACAATGTCCAATCGGCATGAAGTTGCTTCACAGTATAAATGAGTAAAGCTGGAGGGAAGGGGGATCAATTCAAACAGCCATATCTCGGTCTGGGGACGACCTTGAACAGTGGTTCTGGTGGCATATGAAAGAGGAGATTCTAGTCTTTCATATGACACCAGGATCGCAGTTCTAGCTGTGCGACAACCCGAGATATCATCAGTTAAACACACAAGTGGTTATAGAAGCTGTATTTTATATGATCATGTTGTGTTTTGCTGGGTCGGGAAGGGGGAGAAGCTGTATGGTGGTTGGACAGCGTCATACAGAAAACATTGCACTGCCCAGAGTGAAAAGAAAGAGTCACCTCCTATTTGGCAATTAGAGCCACATTAGCATATTTAGAAAAATGATCATAACTTTGCAAAAGATACAAGTTTTTTAAAATAAAGAAACCACACTGTAATTATCAGCAGCAAAGCGCCTTTTAGATTAGTTAGGAAATAGGGAATTAATAAACTGGTGACAGAGACTCTTAAAATGTAGGGTCCGGCATCTGATTAGTGACAGAGCAGTGGAGTATGGCATAATCGCGATATGACTGCAATTAAACTTTTTTGTTACCTAGCGCAAGCATATTACCTTATTTTTATCGCTTCATGGAGGCAGAGAATTCAAGACGTAGTCGGCAGGATTTGAACCTGCGCGGGGAGACCCCAATGGATTTCAAGGCCATCGCCTTAACCACTCGGCCACGACTACAGATAAAGAACTGTGCCACAAGACCCTGCTGAGCTCAGTAAATTTATCATTGGAAGCGCAGCGGTTGCTGCTGTCGAAACTAAAGGCATAAAAAGACAGCCAGACTTTGGGTGCTAACAAAACAGCCAGACTTTGTCTACAGGACAAAAGTAAGGAGGAATTCTGCATCTTTTGTCTGCGTTTGTCTTGAAGCGACTTTCAGCTTTGACAATAGCCTCCTTTGCCTCCTTTTAAATGCGCAGGAAGTCAGCACGGGACAGATTAGCTGCTGGGACCTCAGATAAAGTTGGGACTGGTAGAGCAACTTTCGGATGTTGCCAATAGACCAGAAAGAAAGGAGAAGATTGCGTCGATTCCCCAGTATAATTCTTATAGGCAAATTCTGGCCACGGAAGGAGATTAGTCCAATCATCTTGCAAGGGAGAAATGAATTTTCTGAGGACGTTTTCTAATACCTGGTTTATTAAAAGTTATGAGCTTTTTTTCTAAATATGGAAAGGAGCCTTTATTAGACAACTGGGAGGCAACACCAGCGATTCTCCTGAGGTGGAGCCATCTCACAGCCTCTGACAATGTCCAATCGGCATGAAGTTGCTTCACAGTATAAATGAGTAAAGCTGGAGGGAAGGGGGATCAATTCAAACAGCCATATCTCGGTCTGGGGACGACCTTGAACAGTGGTTCTGGTGGCATATGAAAGAGGAGATTCTAGTCTTTCATATGACACCAGGATCGCAGTTCTAGCTGTGCGACAACCCGAGATATCATCAGTTAAACACACAAGTGGTTATAGAAGCTGTATTTTATATGATCATGTTGTGTTTTGCTGGGTCGGGAAGGGGGAGAAGCTGTATGGTGGTTGGACAGCGTCATACAGAAAACATTGCACTGCCCAGAGTGAAAAGAAAGAGTCACCTCCTATTTGGCAATTAGAGCCACATTAGCATATTTAGAAAAATGATCATAACTTTGCAAAAGATACAAGTTTTTTAAAATAAACAAACCACACTGTAATTATCAGCAGCAAAGCGCCTTTTAGATTAGTTAGGAAATAGGGAATTAATAAACTGGTGACAGAGACTCTTAAAATGTAGGGTCCGGCATCTGATTAGTGACAGAGCAGTGGAGTATGGCATAATCGCGATATGACTGCAATTAAACTTTTTTGTTACCTAGCGCAAGCATATTACCTTATTTTTATCGCTTCATGGAGGCAGAGAATTCAAGACGTAGTCGGCAGGATTTGAACCTGCGCGGGGAGACCCCAATGGATTTCAAGGCCATCGCCTTAACCACTCGGCCACGACTACAGATAAAGAACTGTGCCACAAGACCCTGCTGAGCTCAGTAAATTTATCATTGGAAGCGCAGCGGTTGCTGCTGTCGAAACTAAAGGCATAAAAAGACAGCCAGACTTTGGGTGCTAACAAAACAGCCAGACTTTGTCTACAGGACAAAAGTAAGGAGGAATTCTGCATCTTTTGTCTGCGTTTGTCTTGAAGCGACTTTCAGCTTTGACAATAGCCTCCTTTGCCTCCTTTTAAATGCGCAGGAAGTCAGCACGGGACAGATTAGCTGCTGGGACCTCAGATAAAGTTGGGACTGGTAGAGCAACTTTCGGATGTTGCCAATAGACCAGAAAGAAAGGAGAAGATTGCGTCGATTCCCCAGTATAATTCTTATAGGCAAATTCTGGCCACGGAAGGAGATTAGTCCAATCATCTTGCAAGGGAGAAATGAATTTTCTGAGGACGTTTTCTAATACCTGGTTTATTAAAAGTTATGAGCTTTTTTTCTAAATATGGAAAGGAGCCTTTATTAGACAACTGGGAGGCAACACCAGCGATTCTCCTGAGGTGGAGCCATCTCACAGCCTCTGACAATGTCCAATCGGCATGAAGTTGCTTCACAGTATAAATGAGTAAAGCTGGAGGGAAGGGGGATCAATTCAAACAGCCATATCTCGGTCTGGGGACGACCTGGAACAGTGGTTCTGGTGGCATATGAAAGAGGAGATTCTAGTCTTTCATATGACACCAGGATCGCAGTTCTAGCTGTGCGACAACCCGAGATATCATCAGTTAAACACACAAGTGGTTATAGAAGCTGTATTTTATATGATCATGTTGTGTTTTGCTGGGTCGGGAAGGGGGAGAAGCTGTATGGTGGTTGGACAGCGTCATACAGAAAACATTGCACTGCCCAGAGTGAAAAGAAAGAGTCACCTCCTATTTGGCAATTAGAGCCACATTAGCATATTTAGAAAAATGATCATAACTTTGCAAAAGATACAAGTTTTTTTAAATAAACAAACCACACTGTAATTATCAGCAGCAAAGCGCCTTTTAGATTAGTTAGGAAATAGGGAATTAATAAACTGGTGACAGAGACTCTTAAAATGTAGGGTCCGGCATCTGATTAGTGACAGAGCAGTGGAGTATGGCATAATCGCGATATGACTGCAATTAAACTTTTTTGTTACCTAGCGCAAGCATATTACCTTATTTTTATCGCTTCATGGAGGCAGAAAATTCAAGACGTAGTCGGCAGGATTTGAACCTGCGCGGGGAGACCCCAATGGATTTCAAGTCCATCGCCTTAACCACTCGGCCACGACTACAGATAAAGAACTGTGCCACAAGACCCTGCTGAGCTCAGTAAGTTTATCATTGGAAGCGCAGCGGTTGCTGCTGTCGAAACTAAAGGCATAAAAAGACAGCCAGACTTTGGGTGCTAACAAAACAGCCAGACTTTGTCTACAGGACAAAAGTAAGGAGGAATTCTGCATCTTTTGTCTGCGTTTGTCTTGAAGCGACTTTCAGCTTTGACAATAGCCTCCTTTGCCTCCTTTTAAATGCGCAGGAAGTCAGCACGGGACAGATTAGCTGCTGGGACCTCAGATAAAGTTGGGACTGGTAGAGCAACTTTCGGATGTTGCCAATAGACCAGAAAGAAAGGAGAAGATTGCGTCGATTCCCCAGTATAATTCTTATAGGCAAATTCTGGCCACGGAAGGAGATTAGTCCAATCATCTTGCAAGGGAGAAATGAATTTTCTGAGGACGTTTTCTAATACCTGGTTTATTAAAAGTTATGAGCTTTTTTTCTAAATATGGAAAGGAGCCTTTATTAGACAACTGGGAGGCAACACCAGCGATTCTCCTGAGGTGGAGCCATCTCACAGCCTCTGACAATGTCCAATCGGCATGAAGTTGCTTCACAGTATAAATGAGTAAAGCTGGAGGGAAGGGGGATCAATTCAAACAGCCATATCTCGGTCTGGGGACGACCTGGAACAGTGGTTCTGGTGGCATATGAAAGAGGAGATTCTAGTCTTTCATATGACACCAGGATCGCAGTTCTAGCTGTGCGACAACCCGAGATATCATCAGTTAAACACACAAGTGGTTATAGAAGCTGTATTTTATATGATCATGTTGTGTTTTGCTGGGTCGGGAAGGGGGAGAAGCTGTATGGTGGTTGGACAGCGTCATACAGAAAACATTGCACTGCCCAGAGTGAAAAGAAAGAGTCACCTCCTATTTGGCAATTAGAGCCACATTAGCATATTTAGAAAAATGATCATAACTTTGCAAAAGATACAAGTTTTTTTAAATAAACAAACCACACTGTAATTATCAGCAGCAAAGCGCCTTTTAGATTAGTTAGGAAATAGGGAATTAATAAACTGGTGACAGAGACTCTTAAAATGTAGGGTCCGGCATCTGATTAGTGACAGAGCAGTGGAGTATGGCATAATCGCAATATGACTGCAATTAAACTTTTTTGTTACCTAGCGCAAGCATATTACCTTATTTTTATCGCTTCATGGAGGCAGAAAATTCAAGACGTAGTCGGCAGGATTTGAACCTGCGCGGGGAGACCCCAATGGATTTCAAGTCCATCGCCTTAACCACTCGGCCACGACTACAGATAAAGAACTGTGCCACAAGACCCTGCTGAGCTCAGTAAGTTTATCATTGGAAGCGCAGCGGTTGCTGCTGTCGAAACTAAAGGCATAAAAAGACAGCCAGACTTTGGGTGCTAACAAAACAGCCAGACTTTGTCTACAGGACAAAAGTAAGGAGGAATTCTGCATCTTTTGTCTGCGTTTGTCTTGAAGCGACTTTCAGCTTTGACAATAGCCTCCTTTGCCTCCTTTTAAATGCGCAGGAAGTCAGCACGGGACAGATTAGCTGCTGGGACCTCAGATAAAGTTGGGACTGGTAGAGCAACTTTCGGATGTTGCCAATAGACCAGAAAGAAAGGAGAAGATTGCGTCGATTCCCCAGTATAATTCTTATAGGCAAATTCTGGCCACGGAAGGAGATTAGTCCAATCATCTTGCAAGGGAGAAATGAATTTTCTGAGGACGTTTTCTAATACCTGGTTTATTAAAAGTTATGAGCTTTTTTTCTAAATATGGAAAGGAGCCTTTATTAGACAACTGGGAGGCAACACCAGCGATTCTCCTGAGGTGGAGCCATCTCACAACCTCTGACAATGTCCAATCGGCATGAAGTTGCTTCACAGTATAAATGAGTAAAGCTGGAGGGAAGGGGGATCAATTCAAACAGCCATATCTCGGTCTGGGGACGACCTGGAACAGTGGTTCTGGTGGCATATGAAAGAGGAGATTCTAGTCTTTCATATGACACCAGGATCGCAGTTCTAGCTGTGCGACAACCCGAGATATCATCAGTTAAACACACAAGTGGTTATAGAAGCTGTATTTTATATGATCATGTTGTGTTTTGCTGGGTCGGGAAGGGGGAGAAGCTGTATGGTGGTTGGACAGCGTCATACAGAAAACATTGCACTGCCCAGAGTGAAAAGAAAGAGTCACCTCCTATTTGGCAATTAGAGCCACATTAGCATATTTAGAAAAATGATCATAACTTTGCAAAAGATACAAGTTTTTTTAAATAAACAAACCACACTGTAATTATCAGCAGCAAAGCGCCTTTTAGATTAGTTAGGAAATAGGGAATTAATAAACTGGTGACAGAGACTCTTAAAATGTAGGGTCCGGCATCTGATTAGTGACAGAGCAGTGGAGTATGGCATAATCGCAATATGACTGCAATTAAACTTTTTTGTTACCTAGCGCAAGCATATTACCTTATTTTTATCGCTTCATGGAGGTAGAAAATTCAAGACGTAGTCGGCAGGATTTGAACCTGCGCGGGGAGACCCCAATGGATTTCAAGTCAATCGCCTTAACCACTCAGCCACGACTACAGATAAAGAACTGTGCCACAAGACCCTGCTGAGCTCAGTAAGTTTATCATTGGAAGCGCAGCGGTTGCTGCTGTCGAAACTAAAGGCATAAAAAGACAGCCAGACTTTGGGTGCTTACAAAACAGCCAGACTTTGTCTCAAGGACAAAAGTAAGGAGGAATTCTGCATCTTTCGTCTGCGTTTGTCTTGAAGCGACTTTCAGCTTGACAATAGCCTCCTTTGCCTCCTTTTAAATGCGCAGGAAGTCAGCACGGGACAGATTAGCTGCTGGGACCTCAGATAAAGTTGGGACTGGTAGAGCAACTTTCGGATGTTGCCAATAGACCAGAAAGAAAGGAGAAGATTGCGTCGATTCCCCAGTATAATTCTTATAGGCAAATTCTGGCCACGGAAGGAGATTAGTCCAATCATCTTGCAAGGGAGAAATGAATTTTCCGAGGACGTTTTCTAATACCTGGTTTATTAAAAGTTATGAGCTTTTTTTCTAAATATGGAAAGGAGCCTTTATTAGACAACTGGGAGGCAACACCAGCGATTCTCCTGAGGTGGAGCCATCTCACAGCCTCTGACACTGTCCAATCGGCATGAAGTTGCTTCACAGTGTAAATGACTAAAGCTGGAGGGAAGGGGGATCAATTCAAACAGCCATATCTCGGTCTGGGGACGACCTAAAACAGTGGTTCTGGTGGCATATGAAAGAGGAGATTCTAGTCTTTCATATGACACCAGGATCGCAGTTCTAGCTGTGCGACAACCCGAGATATCATCAGTTAAACACACAAGTGGTTATAGAAGCTGTATTTTATATGATCATGTTGTGTTTTGCTGGGTCGGGAAGGGGGAGAAGCTGTATGGTGGTTGGACAGCGTCATACAGAAAACATTGCACTGCCCAGAGTGAAAAGAAAGAGTCACCTCCTATTTGGCAATTAGAGCCACATTAGCATATTTAGAAAAATGATCATAACTTTGCAAAAGATACAAGTTTTTTTAAATAAACAAACCACACTGTAATTATCAGCAGCAAAGCGCCTTTTAGATTAGTTAGGAAATAGGGAATTAATAAACTGGTGACAGAGACTCTTAAAATGTAGGGTCCGGCATCTGATTAGTGACAGAGCAGTGGAGTATGGCATAATCGCGATATGACTGCAATTAAACTTTTTTGTTACCTAGCGCAAGCATATTACTTTATTTTTATCGCTTCATGGAGGCAGAAAATTCAAGACGTAGTCGGCAGGATTTGAACCTGCGCGGGGAGACCCCAATGGATTTCAAGTCCATCGCCTTAACCACTCGGCCACGACTACAGATAAAGAACTGTGCCACAAGACCCTGCTGAGCTCAGTAAGTTTATCATTGGAAGCGCAGCGGTTGCTGCTGTCTAAACTAAAGGCATAAAAAGACAGCCAGACTTTGGGTGCTAACAAAACAGCCAGACTTTGTCTACAGGACAAAAGTAAGGAGGAATTCTGCATCTTTTGTCTGCGTTTGTCTTGAAGCGACTTTCAGCTTTGACAATAGCCTCCTTTGCCTCCTTTTAAATGCGCAGGAAGTCAGCACGGGACAGATTAGCTGCTGGGACCTCAGATAAAGTTGGGACTGGTAGAGCAACTTTCGGATGTTGCCAATAGACCAGAAAGAAAGGAGAAGATTGCGTCGATTCCCCAGTATAATTCTTATAGGCAAATTCTGGCCACGGAAGGAGATTAGTCCAATCATCTTGCAAGGGAGAAATGAATTTTCTGAGGACGTTTTCTAATACCTGGTTTATTAAAAGTTATGAGCTTTTTTCTAAATATGGAAAGGAGCCTTTATTAGACAACTGGGAGGCAACACCAGCGATTCTCCTGAGGTGGAGCCATCTCACAGCCTCTGACAATGTCCAATCGGCATGAAGTTGCTTCACAGTATAAATGAGTAAAGCTGGAGGGAAGGGGGATCAATTCAAACAGCCATATCTCGGTCTGGGGACGACCTTGAACAGTGGTTCTGGTGGCATATGAAAGAGGAGATTCTAGTCTTTCATATGACACCAGGATCGCAGTTCTAGCTGTGCGACAACCCGAGATATCATCAGTTAAACACACAAGTGGTTATAGAAGCTGTATTTTATATGATCATGTTGTGTTTTGCTGGGTCGGGAAGGGGGAGAAGCTGTATGGTGGTTGGACAGCGTCATACAGAAAACATTGCACTGCCCAGAGTGAAAAGAAAGAGTCACCTCCTATTTGGCAATTAGAGCCACATTAGCATATTTAGAAAAATGATCATAACTTTGCAAAAGATACAAGTTTTTTAAAATAAACAAACCACACTGTAATTATCAGCAGCAAAGCGCCTTTTAGATTAGTTAGGAAATAGGGAATTAATAAACTGGTGACAGAGACTCTTAAAATGTAGGGTCCGGCATCTGATTAGTGACAGAGCAGTGGAGTATGGCATAATCGTGATATGACTGCAATTAAACTTTTTTGTTACCTAGCGCAAGCATATTACCTTATTTTTATCGCTTCATGGAGGCAGAGAATTCAAGACGAAGTCGGCAGGATTTGAACCTGCGCGGGGAGACCCCAATGGATTTCAAGGCCATCGCCTTAACCACTCGGCCACGACTACAGATAAAGAACTGTGCCACAAGACCCTGCTGAGCTCAGTAAATTTATCATTGGAAGCGCAGCGGTTGCTGCTGTCGAAACTAAAGGCATAAAAAGACAGCCAGACTTTGGGTGCTAACAAAACAGCCAGACTTTGTCTACAGGACAAAAGTAAGGAGGAATTCTGCATCTTTTGTCTGCGTTTGTCTTGAAGCGACTTTCAGCTTTGACAATAGCCTCCTTTGCCTCCTTTTAAATGCGCAGGAAGTCAGCACGGGACAGATTAGCTGCTGGGACCTCAGATAAAGTTGGGACTGGTAGAGCAACTTTCGGATGTTGCCAATAGACCAGAAAGAAAGGAGAAGATTGCGTCGATTCCCCAGTATAATTCTTATAGGCAAATTCTGGCCACGGAAGGAGATTAGTCCAATCATCTTGCAAGGGAGAAATGAATTTTCTGAGGACGTTTTCTAATACCTGGTTTATTAAAAGTTATGAGCTTTTTTTCTAAATATGGAAAGGAGCCTTTATTAGACAACTGGGAGGCAACACCAGCGATTCTCCTGAGGTGGAGCCATCTCACAGCCTCTGACAATGTCCAATCGGCATGAAGTTGCTTCACAGTATAAATGAGTAAAGCTGGAGGGAAGGGGGATCAATTCAAACAGCCATATCTCGGTCTGGGGACGACCTTGAACAGTGGTTCTGGTGGCATATGAAAGAGGAGATTCTAGTCTTTCATATGACACCAGGATCGCAGTTCTAGCTGTGCGACAACCCGAGATATCATCAGTTAAACACACAAGTGGTTATAGAAGCTGTATTTTATATGATCATGTTGTGTTTTGCTGGGTCGGGAAGGGGGAGAAGCTGTATGGTGGTTGGACAGCGTCATACAGAAAACATTGCACTGCCCAGAGTGAAAAGAAAGAGTCACCTCCTATTTGGCAATTAGAGCCACATTAGCATATTTAGAAAAATGATCATAACTTTGCAAAAGATACAAGTTTTTTAAAATAAACAAACCACACTGTAATTATCAGCAGCAAAGCGCCTTTTAGATTAGTTAGGAAATAGGGAATTAATAAACTGGTGACAGAGACTCTTAAAATGTAGGGTCCGGCATCTGATTAGTGACAGAGCAGTGGAGTATGGCATAATCGCGATATGACTGCAATTAAACTTTTTTGTTACCTAGCGCAAGCATATTACCTTATTTTTATCGCTTCATGGAGGCAGAGAATTCAAGACGTAGTCGGCAGGATTTGAACCTGCGCGGGGAGACCCCAATGGATTTCAAGGCCATCGCCTTAACCACTCGGCCACGACTACAGATAAAGAACTGTGCCACAAGACCCTGCTGAGCTCAGTAAATTTATCATTGGAAGCGCAGCGGTTGCTGCTGTCGAAACTAAAGGCATAAAAAGACAGCCAGACTTTGGGTGCTAACAAAACAGCCAGACTTTGTCTACAGGACAAAAGTAAGGAGGAATTCTGCATCTTTTGTCTGCGTTTGTCTTGAAGCGACTTTCAGCTTTGACAATAGCCTCCTTTGCCTCCTTTTAAATGCGCAGGAAGTCAGCACGGGACAGATTAGCTGCTGGGACCTCAGATAAAGTTGGGACTGGTAGAGCAACTTTCGGATGTTGCCAATAGACCAGAAAGAAAGGAGAAGATTGCGTCGATTCCCCAGTATAATTCTTATAGGCAAATTCTGGCCACGGAAGGAGATTAGTCCAATCATCTTGCAAGGGAGAAATGAATTTTCTGAGGACGTTTTCTAATACCTGGTTTATTAAAAGTTATGAGCTTTTTTTCTAAATGTGGAAAGGAGCCTTTATTAGACAACTGGGAGGCAACACCAGCGATTCTCCTGAGGTGGAGCCATCTCACAGCCTCTGACAATGTCCAATCGGCATGAAGTTGCTTCACAGTATAAATGAGTAAAGCTGGAGGGAAGGGGGATCAATTCAAACAGCCATATCTCGGTCTGGGGACGACCTGGAACAGTGGTTCTGGTGGCATATGAAAGAGGAGATTCTAGTCTTTCATATGACACCAGGATCGCAGTTCTAGCTGTGCGACAACCCGAGATATCATCAGTTAAACACACAAGTGGTTATAGAAGCTGTATTTTATATGATCATGTTGTGTTTTGCTGGGTCGGGAAGGGGGAGAAGCTGTATGGTGGTTGGACAGCGTCATACAGAAAACATTGCACTGCCCAGAGTGAAAAGAAAGAGTCACCTCCTATTTGGCAATTAGAGCCACATTAGCATATTTAGAAAAATGATCATAACTTTGCAAAAGATACAAGTTTTTTTAAATAAACAAACCACACTGTAATTATCAGCAGCAAAGCGCCTTTTAGATTAGTTAGGAAATAGGGAATTAATAAACTGGTGACAGAGACTCTTAAAATGTAGGGTCCGGCATCTGATTAGTGACAGAGCAGTGGAGTATGGCATAATCGCGATATGACTGCAATTAAACTTTTTTGTTACCTAGCGCAAGCATATTACCTTATTTTTATCGCTTCATGGAGGCAGAAAATTCAAGACGTAGTCGGCAGGATTTGAACCTGCGCGGGGAGACCCCAATGGATTTCAAGTCCATTGCCTTAACCACTCGGCCACGACTACAGATAAAGAACTGTGCCACAAGACCCTGCTGAGCTCAGTAAGTTTATCATTGGAAGCGCAGCGGTTGCTGCTGTCGAAACTAAAGGCATAAAAAGACAGCCAGACTTTGGGTGCTAACAAAACAGCCAGACTTTGTCTACAGGACAAAAGTAAGGAGGAATTCTGCATCTTTTGTCTGCGTTTGTCTTGAAGCGACTTTCAGCTTTGACAATAGCCTCCTTTGCCTCCTTTTAAATGCGCAGGAAGTCAGCACGGGACAGATTAGCTGCTGGGACCTCAGATAAAGTTGGGACTGGTAGAGCAACTTTCGGATGTTGCCAATAGACCAGAAAGAAAGGAGAAGATTGCGTCGATTCCCCAGTATAATTCTTATAGGCAAATTCTGGCCACGGAAGGAGATTAGTCCAATCATCTTGCAAGGGAGAAATGAATTTTCTGAGGACGTTTTCTAATACCTGGTTTATTAAAAGTTATGAGCTTTTTTTCTAAATATGGAAAGGAGCCTTTATTAGACAACTGGGAGGCAACACCAGCGATTCTCCTGAGGTGGAGCCATCTCACAACCTCTGACAATGTCCAATCGGCATGAAGTTGCTTCACAGTATAAATGAGTAAAGCTGGAGGGAAGGGGGATCAATTCAAACAGCCATATCTCGGTCTGGGGACGACCTGGAACAGTGGTTCTGGTGGCATATGAAAGAGGAGATTCTAGTCTTTCATATGACACCAGGATCGCAGTTCTAGCTGTGCGACAACCCGAGATATCATCAGTTAAACACACAAGTGGTTATAGAAGCTGTATTTTATATGATCATGTTGTGTTTTGCTGGGTCGGGAAGGGGGAGAAGCTGTATGGTGGTTGGACAGCGTCATACAGAAAACATTGCACTGCCCAGAGTGAAAAGAAAGAGTCACCTCCTATTTGGCAATTAGAGCCACATTAGCATATTTAGAAAAATGATCATAACTTTGCAAAAGATACAAGTTTTTTTAAATAAACAAACCACACTGTAATTATCAGCAGCAAAGCGCCTTTTAGATTAGTTAGGAAATAGGGAATTAATAAACTGGTGACAGAGACTCTTAAAATGTAGGGTCCGGCATCTGATTAGTGACAGAGCAGTGGAGTATGGCATAATCGCAATATGACTGCAATTAAACTTTTTTGTTACCTAGCGCAAGCATATTACCTTATTTTTATCGCTTCATGGAGGTAGAAAATTCAAGACGTAGTCGGCAGGATTTGAACCTGCGCGGGGAGACCCCAATGGATTTCAAGTCAATCGCCTTAACCACTCAGCCACGACTACAGATAAAGAACTGTGCCACAAGACCCTGCTGAGCTCAGTAAGTTTATCATTGGAAGCGCAGCGGTTGCTGCTGTCGAAACTAAAGGCATAAAAAGACAGCCAGACTTTGGGTGCTTACAAAACAGCCAGACTTTGTCTCAAGGACAAAAGTAAGGAGGAATTCTGCATCTTTCGTCTGCGTTTGTCTTGAAGCGACTTTCAGCTTGACAATAGCCTCCTTTGCCTCCTTTTAAATGCGCAGGAAGTCAGCACGGGACAGATTAGCTGCTGGGACCTCAGATAAAGTTGGGACTGGTAGAGCAACTTTCGGATGTTGCCAATAGACCAGAAAGAAAGGAGAAGATTGCGTCGATTCCCCAGTATAATTCTTATAGGCAAATTCTGGCCACGGAAGGAGATTAGTCCAATCATCTTGCAAGGGAGAAATGAATTTTCCGAGGACGTTTTCTAATACCTGGTTTATTAAAAGTTATGAGCTTTTTTTCTAAATATGGAAAGGAGCCTTTATTAGACAACTGGGAGGCAACACCAGCGATTCTCCTGAGGTGGAGCCATCTCACAGCCTCTGACACTGTCCAATCGGCATGAAGTTGCTTCACAGTGTAAATGACTAAAGCTGGAGGGAAGGGGGATCAATTCAAACAGCCATATCTCGGTCTGGGGACGACCTAAAACAGTGGTTCTGGTGGCATATGAAAGAGGAGATTCTAGTCTTTCATATGACACCAGGATCGCAGTTCTAGCTGTGCGACAACCCGAGATATCATCAGTTAAACACACAAGTGGTTATAGAAGCTGTATTTTATATGATCATGTTGTGTTTTGCTGGGTCGGGAAGGGGGAGAAGCTGTATGGTGGTTGGACAGCGTCATACAGAAAACATTGCACTGCCCAGAGTGAAAAGAAAGAGTCACCTCCTATTTGGCAATTAGAGCCACATTAGCATATTTAGAAAAATGATCATAACTTTGCAAAAGATACAAGTTTTTTTAAATAAACAAACCACACTGTAATTATCAGCAGCAAAGCGCCTTTTAGATTAGTTAGGAAATAGGGAATTAATAAACTGGTGACAGAGACTCTTAAAATGTAGGGTCCGGCATCTGATTAGTGACAGAGCAGTGGAGTATGGCATAATCGCGATATGACTGCAATTAAACTTTTTTGTTACCTAGCGCAAGCATATTACCTTATTTTTATCGCTTCATGGAGGCAGAAAATTCAAGACGTAGTCGGCAGGATTTGAACCTGCGCGGGGAGACCCCAATGGATTTCAAGTCCATCGCCTTAACCACTCGGCCACGACTACAGATAAAGAACTGTGCCACAAGACCCTGCTGAGCTCAGTAAGTTTATCATTGGAAGCGCAGCGGTTGCTGCTGTCTAAACTAAAGGCATAAAAAGACAGCCAGACTTTGGGTGCTAACAAAACAGCCAGACTTTGTCTACAGGACAAAAGTAAGGAGGAATTCTGCATCTTTTGTCTGCGTTTGTCTTGAAGCGACTTTCAGCTTTGACAATAGCCTCCTTTGCCTCCTTTTAAATGCGCAGGAAGTCAGCACGGGACAGATTAGCTGCTGGGACCTCAGATAAAGTTGGGACTGGTAGAGCAACTTTCGGATGTTGCCAATAGACCAGAAAGAAAGGAGAAGATTGCGTCGATTCCCCAGTATAATTCTTATAGGCAAATTCTGGCCACGGAAGGAGATTAGTCCAATCATCTTGCAAGGGAGAAATGAATTTTCTGAGGACGTTTTCTAATACCTGGTTTATTAAAAGTTATGAGCTTTTTTTCTAAATATGGAAAGGAGCCTTTATTAGACAACTGGGAGGCAACACCAGCGATTCTCCTGAGGTGGAGCCATCTCACAGCCTCTGACAATGTCCAATCGGCATGAAGTTGCTTCACAGTATAAATGAGTAAAGCTGGAGGGAAGGGGGATCAATTCAAACAGCCATATCTCGGTCTGGGGACGACCTTGAACAGTGGTTCTGGTGGCATATGAAAGAGGAGATTCTAGTCTTTCATATGACACCAGGATCGCAGTTCTAGCTGTGCGACAACCCGAGATATCATCAGTTAAACACACAAGTGGTTATAGAAGCTGTATTTTATATGATCATGTTGTGTTTTGCTGGGTCGGGAAGGGGGAGAAGCTGTATGGTGGTTGGACAGCGTCATACAGAAAACATTGCACTGCCCAGAGTGAAAAGAAAGAGTCACCTCCTATTTGGCAATTAGAGCCACATTAGCATATTTAGAAAAATGATCATAACTTTGCAAAAGATACAAGTTTTTTAAAATAAACAAACCACACTGTAATTATCAGCAGCAAAGCGCCTTTTAGATTAGTTAGGAAATAGGGAATTAATAAACTGGTGACAGAGACTCTTAAAATGTAGGGTCCGGCATCTGATTAGTGACAGAGCAGTGGAGTATGGCATAATCGCGATATGACTGCAATTAAACTTTTTTGTTACCTAGCGCAAGCATATTACCTTATTTTTATCGCTTCATGGAGGCAGAGAATTCAAGACGTAGTCGGCAGGATTTGAACCTGCGCGGGGAGACCCCAATGGATTTCAAGGCCATCGCCTTAACCACTCGGCCACGACTACAGATAAAGAACTGTGCCACAAGACCCTGCTGAGCTCAGTAAATTTATCATTGGAAGCGCAGCGGTTGCTGCTGTCGAAACTAAAGGCATAAAAAGACAGCCAGACTTTGGGTGCTAACAAAACAGCCAGACTTTGTCTACAGGACAAAAGTAAGGAGGAATTCTGCATCTTTTGTCTGCGTTTGTCTTGAAGCGACTTTCAGCTTTGACAATAGCCTCCTTTGCCTCCTTTTAAATGCGCAGGAAGTCAGCACGGGACAGATTAGCTGCTGGGACCTCAGATAAAGTTGGGACTGGTAGAGCAACTTTCGGATGTTGCCAATAGACCAGAAAGAAAGGAGAAGATTGCGTCGATTCCCCAGTATAATTCTTATAGGCAAATTCTGGCCACGGAAGGAGATTAGTCCAATCATCTTGCAAGGGAGAAATGAATTTTCTGAGGACGTTTTCTAATACCTGGTTTATTAAAAGTTATGAGCTTTTTTTCTAAATATGGAAAGGAGCCTTTATTAGACAACTGGGAGGCAACACCAGCGATTCTCCTGAGGTGGAGCCATCTCACAGCCTCTGACAATGTCCAATCGGCATGAAGTTGCTTCACAGTATAAATGAGTAAAGCTGGAGGGAAGGGGGATCAATTCAAACAGCCATATCTCGGTCTGGGGACGACCTTGAACAGTGGTTCTGGTGGCATATGAAAGAGGAGATTCTAGTCTTTCATATGACACCAGGATCGCAGTTCTAGCTGTGCGACAACCCGAGATATCATCAGTTAAACACACAAGTGGTTATAGAAGCTGTATTTTATATGATCATGTTGTGTTTTGCTGGGTCGGGAAGGGGGAGAAGCTGTATGGTGGTTGGACAGCGTCATACAGAAAACATTGCACTGCCCAGAGTGAAAAGAAAGAGTCACCTCCTATTTGGCAATTAGAGCCACATTAGCATATTTAGAAAAATGATCATAACTTTGCAAAAGATACAAGTTTTTTAAAATAAACAAACCACACTGTAATTATCAGCAGCAAAGCGCCTTTTAGATTAGTTAGGAAATAGGGAATTAATAAACTGGTGACAGAGACTCTTAAAATGTAGGGTCCGGCATCTGATTAGTGACAGAGCAGTGGAGTATGGCATAATCGCGATATGACTGCAATTAAACTTTTTTGTTACCTAGCGCAAGCATATTACCTTATTTTTATCGCTTCATGGAGGCAGAGAATTCAAGACGTAGTCGGCAGGATTTGAACCTGCGCGGGGAGACCCCAATGGATTTCAAGGCCATCGCCTTAACCACTCGGCCACGACTACAGATAAAGAACTGTGCCACAAGACCCTGCTGAGCTCAGTAAATTTATCATTGGAAGCGCAGCGGTTGCTGCTGTCGAAACTAAAGGCATAAAAAGACAGCCAGACTTTGGGTGCTAACAAAACAGCCAGACTTTGTCTACAGGACAAAAGTAAGGAGGAATTCTGCATCTTTTGTCTGCGTTTGTCTTGAAGCGACTTTCAGCTTTGACAATAGCCTCCTTTGCCTCCTTTTAAATGCGCAGGAAGTCAGCACGGGACAGATTAGCTGCTGGGACCTCAGATAAAGTTGGGACTGGTAGAGCAACTTTCGGATGTTGCCAATAGACCAGAAAGAAAGGAGAAGATTGCGTCGATTCCCCAGTATAATTCTTATAGGCAAATTCTGGCCACGGAAGGAGATTAGTCCAATCATCTTGCAAGGGAGAAATGAATTTTCTGAGGACGTTTTCTAATACCTGGTTTATTAAAAGTTATGAGCTTTTTTTCTAAATATGGAAAGGAGCCTTTATTAGACAACTGGGAGGCAACACCAGCGATTCTCCTGAGGTGGAGCCATCTCACAGCCTCTGACAATGTCCAATCGGCATGAAGTTGCTTCACAGTATAAATGAGTAAAGCTGGAGGGAAGGGGGATCAATTCAAACAGCCATATCTCGGTCTGGGGACGACCTGGAACAGTGGTTCTGGTGGCATATGAAAGAGGAGATTCTAGTCTTTCATATGACACCAGGATCGCAGTTCTAGCTGTGCGACAACCCGAGATATCATCAGTTAAACACACAAGTGGTTATAGAAGCTGTATTTTATATGATCATGTTGTGTTTTGCTGGGTCGGGAAGGGGGAGAAGCTGTATGGTGGTTGGACAGCGTCATACAGAAAACATTGCACTGCCCAGAGTGAAAAGAAAGAGTCACCTCCTATTTGGCAATTAGAGCCACATTAGCATATTTAGAAAAATGATCATAACTTTGCAAAAGATACAAGTTTTTTTAAATAAACAAACCACACTGTAATTATCAGCAGCAAAGCGCCTTTTAGATTAGTTAGGAAATAGGGAATTAATAAACTGGTGACAGAGACTCTTAAAATGTAGGGTCCGGCATCTGATTAGTGACAGAGCAGTGGAGTATGGCATAATCGCGATATGACTGCAATTAAACTTTTTTGTTACCTAGCGCAAGCATATTACCTTATTTTTATCGCTTCATGGAGGCAGAAAATTCAAGACGTAGTCGGCAGGATTTGAACCTGCGCGGGGAGACCCCAATGGATTTCAAGTCCATCGCCTTAACCACTCGGCCACGACTACAGATAAAGAACTGTGCCACAAGACCCTGCTGAGCTCAGTAAGTTTATCATTGGAAGCGCAGCGGTTGCTGCTGTCGAAACTAAAGGCATAAAAAGACAGCCAGACTTTGGGTGCTAACAAAACAGCCAGACTTTGTCTACAGGACAAAAGTAAGGAGGAATTCTGCATCTTTTGTCTGCGTTTGTCTTGAAGCGACTTTCAGCTTTGACAATAGCCTCCTTTGCCTCCTTTTAAATGCGCAGGAAGTCAGCACGGGACAGATTAGCTGCTGGGACCTCAGATAAAGTTGGGACTGGTAGAGCAACTTTCGGATGTTGCCAATAGACCAGAAAGAAAGGAGAAGATTGCGTCGATTCCCCAGTATAATTCTTATAGGCAAATTCTGGCCACGGAAGGAGATTAGTCCAATCATCTTGCAAGGGAGAAATGAATTTTCTGAGGACGTTTTCTAATACCTGGTTTATTAAAAGTTATGAGCTTTTTTTCTAAATATGGAAAGGAGCCTTTATTAGACAACTGGGAGGCAACACCAGCGATTCTCCTGAGGTGGAGCCATCTCACAGCCTCTGACAATGTCCAATCGGCATGAAGTTGCTTCACAGTATAAATGAGTAAAGCTGGAGGGAAGGGGGATCAATTCAAACAGCCATATCTCGGTCTGGGGACGACCTTGAACAGTGGTTCTGGTGGCATATAAAAGAGGAGATTCTAGTCTTTCATATGACACCAGGATCGCAGTTCTAGCTGTGCGACAACCCGAGATATCATCAGTTAAACACACAAGTGGTTATAGAAGCTGTATTTTATATGATCATGTTGTGTTTTGCTGGGTCGGGAAGGGGGAGAAGCTGTATGGTGGTTGGACAGCGTCATACAGAAAACATTGCACTGCCCAGAGTGAAAAGAAAGAGTCACCTCCTATTTGGCAATTAGAGCCACATTAGCATATTTAGAAAAATGATCATAACTTTGCAAAAGATACAAGTTTTTTTTAAATAAACAAACCACACTGTAATTATCAGCAGCAAAGCACCTTTTAGATTAGTTAGGAAATAGGGAATTAATAAACTGGTGACAGAGACTCTTTAAATATAGGGTCCGGCATCTGATTAGTGACAGAGCAGTGGAGTATGGCATAATCGCAATATGACTGCAATTAAACTTTTTTGTTACCTAGCGCAAGCATATTACCTTATTTTTATCGCTTCATGGAGGTAGAAAAGTCAAGACGTAGTCGGCAGGATTTGAACCTGCGCGGGGAGACCCCAATGGATTTCAAGTCCATCGCCTTAACCACTCGGCCACGACTACAGATAAAGAACTGTGCCACAAGACCCTGCTGAGCTCAGTAAGTTTATCATTGGAAGCGCAGCGGTTGCTGCTGTCGAAACTAAAGGCATAAAAAGACAGCCAGACTTTGGGTGCTAACAAAACAGCCAGACTTTGTCTACAGGACAAAAGTAAGGAGGAATTCTGCATCTTTTGTCTGCGTTTGTCTTGAAGCGACTTTCAGCTTTGACAATAGCCTCCTTTGCCTCCTTTTAAATGCGCAGGAAGTCAGCACGGGACAGATTAGCTGCTGGGACCTCAGATAAAGTTGGGACTGGTAGAGCAACTTTC
>NW_027461653.1:107500-112500 GCF_050947455.1 Rhinoderma darwinii
TGTATTCTATATGATCACGTTGTGTTTTGCTGGGACGGGAAGGGGTAGAATGTATGGTGGTTGGACAGGGTCATACAGAAAACATTGCACTGCCTAGAGTGAAAAGAAAGAGTCATCTCCTATTTGGCAATTAGAGCCACATTAGCATATTTAGAAAAATGATCATAACTTTGCAAATGATACACGTTTTAAAAAAAAAAATCAAACCACACAGTAATTATCAGCAGCAAAGCGCCTATTAGATTAGTAAATAGGGAATTAATAAACTGGGTACAGAGCCTCTTTAAATGTAGGGTCCGGCATCTGATTAGTGACAGAGCAGTGGAGTACGGCATAATCACGATATGACTGCAATTAAACTTCTTTGTTACCTAGCACAAGCGTATTACCTTATTTTTATCGCTTCACGGAGGCAAAAAATTCAAGATGTAGTCGGCAGGATTTGAAACTCCGCGGGGAGACCCCAATGGATTTCTAGTCCATCGCCTTAACCACTCGGCCACGACTACAGATAAAAAAAACTCTGCCCCAAGACCCTGCTGAGCTCAGTAAGTTTATCATTGGAAGCGCAGAGGTTGCTGCTGTCGAAACTAAAGGCATTAAAAGACAGCCAGACTTTGGGTGCTTACAAAACAGCCAGACTTTGTCTCCAGGACAAAAGTAAGGAGGAATTCTGCATCTTTCGGATGTCGCCAATAGACCAGAAAGAAAGGAGAAGATTAAGTAGATTCCCCAGTATAATTATTATAGGCAAATTCTGGCCACGGAAGGAGATTTGTCCAATCATCTTGCAAGGGAGAAATGAATTTTCTGAGGACGTTTTCTAATACCTGGTTTATTAATTTAAAAGTTATGAGCTTTTTTTCTAAATATGGAAAGGAGCCTTTATTAGACAACTGGGAGGGAGGTAACACCAGCGATTCTCCTGAGGTGGAGCTATCTCACAGCCTCTGACACTGTCCAATCGGCATGAAGTTGCTTCACAGTGTAAATGACTAAAGCTGGAGGGAAGGGGGATCAATTCAAACAGCCATATCTCGGGCTAGGGACTACCTAGAACAGTGGTTCTGGTGGCATATGAAAGAGGAGATTCTAGTCTTTCATATGACACCAGGACCGCAGTTCTAGCTGTGTGAGAACCCGAGATATGGTCAGTTAAACACACAAGTGGTTATAGAAGCTGTATTCTATATGATCACGTTGTGTTTTGCTGGGACGGGAAGGGGTAGAATGTATGGTGGTTGGACAGGGTCATACAGAAAACATTGCACTGCCTAGAGTGAAAAGAAAGAGTCATCTCCTATTTGGCAATTAGAGCCACATTAGCATATTTAGAAAAATGATCATAACTTTGCAAATGATACACGTTTTAAAAAAAAAAATCAAACCACACAGTAATTATCAGCAGCAAAGCGCCTATTAGATTAGTAAATAGGGAATTAATAAACTGGGTACAGAGCCTCTTTAAATGTAGGGTCCGGCATCTGATTAGTGACAGAGCAGTGGAGTACGGCATAATCACGATATGACTGCAATTAAACTTCTTTGTTACCTAGCACAAGCGTATTACCTTATTTTTATCGCTTCACGGAGGCAAAAAATTCAAGACGTAGTCGGCAGGATTTGAAACTCCGCGGGGAGACCCCAATGGATTTCTAGTCCATCGCCTTAACCACTCGGCCACGACTACAGATAAAAAAAAAACTCTGCCCCAAGACCCTGCTGAGCTCAGTAAGTTTATCATTGGAAGCGCAGAGGTTGCTGCTGTCGAAACTAAAGGCATTAAAAGACAGCCAGACTTTGGGTGCTTACAAAACAGCCAGACTTTGTCTCCAGGACAAAAGTAAGGAGGAATTCTGCATCTTTCAGCTTTGACAATAGCCTCCTTTGCTTCCTTTTAAATGCGCAGGAAGTCAGCATGGGACAGATTAGCTGCTGGGACCTCAGATAAAGTTGGGACTGATAGAGCAACTTTCGGATGTTGCCAATAGACCAGAAAGAAAGGAGAAGATTACGTAGATTCCCCAGTATAATTATTATAGGCAAATTCTGGCCACGGAAGGAGATTAGTCCAATCATCTTGCAAGGGAGAAATGAATTTTCTGAGGACGTTTTCTAATACCTGGTTTATTAATTTAAAAGTTATGAGCTTTTTTTCTAAATATGGAAAGGAGCCTTTATTAGACAACTGTGAGGGAGGTAACACCAGCGATTCTCCTGAGGTGGAGCTATCTCACAGCCTCTGACACTGTCCAATCGGCATGAAGTTGCTTCACAGTGTAAATGACTAAAGCTGGAGGGAAGTGGGATCAATTCAAACAGCCATATCTCGGGCTGGGGACTACCTAGAACAGTGCTTCTGGTGGCATATGAAAGAGGAGATTCTAGTCTTTCATATGACACCAGGACCGCAGTTCTAGCTGTGCGAGAACCCGAGATATCGTCAGTTAAACACACAAGTGGTTATAGAAGCTGTATTCTATATGATCATGTTGTGTTTTGCTGGGACGGGAAGGGATAGAATGTATGGTGGTTGGACATGGTCATACAGAAAACATTGCACTGCCCAGAGTGAAAAGAAAGAGTCACCTCCTATTTGGCAATTAGAGCCACATTAGCATATTTAGAAAAATGATCATAACTTTGCAAATGATACACGTTTAAAAAAAATAATCAAACCACACTGTAATTATCAGCAGCAAAGCGCCTATTAGATTAGTTCGGAAATAGGGAATTAATAAACTGGGTACAGAGCCTCTTTAAATGTAGGGTCCGGCATCTGATTAGTGACAGAGCAGTGGAGTACGGCATAATCACGATATGACTGCAATTAAACTTCTTTGTTACCTAGCACAAGCGTATTACCGTATTTTTATCGCTTCACGGAGGCAAAAAATTCAAGATGTAGTCGGCAGGATTTGAAACTCCGCGGGGAGACCCCAATGGATTTCTAGTCCATCGCCTTAACCACTCGGCCACGACTACAGATAAAAAAAACTCTGCCCCAAGACCCTGCTGAGCTCAGTAAGTTTATCATTGGAAGCGCAGAGGTTGCTGCTGTCGAAACTAAAGGCATTAAAAGACAGCCAGACTTTGGGTGCTTACAAAACAGCCAGACTTTGTCTCCAGGACAAAAGTAAGGAGGAATTCTGCATCTTTCGGATGTCGCCAATAGACCAGAAAGAAAGGAGAAGATTAAGTAGATTCCCCAGTATAATTATTATAGGCAAATTCTGGCCACGGAAGGAGATTTGTCCAATCATCTTGCAAGGGAGAAATGAATTTTCTGAGGACGTTTTCTAATACCTGGTTTATTAATTTAAAAGTTATGAGCTTTTTTTCTAAATATGGAAAGGAGCCTTTATTAGACAACTGGGAGGGAGGTAACACCAGCGATTCTCCTGAGGTGGAGCTATCTCACAGCCTCTGACACTGTCCAATCGGCATGAAGTTGCTTCACATTGTAAATGACTAAAGCTGGATGGAAGGGGGATCAATTCAAACAGCCATATCTCGGGCTGGGGACTACCTAGAACAGTGGTTCTGGTGGCATATGAAAGAGGAGATTCTAGTCTTTCATATGACACCAGGACCGCAGTTCTAGCTGTGTGAGAACCCGAGATATGGTCAGTTAAACACACAAGTGGTTATAGAAGCTGTATTCTATATGATCACGTTGTGTTTTGCTGGGACGGGAAGGGGTAGAATGTATGGTGGTTGGACAGGGTCATACAGAAAACATTGCACTGCCTAGAGTGAAAAGAAAGAGTCATCTCCTATTTGGCAATTAGAGCCACATTAGCATATTTAGAAAAATGATCATAACTTTGCAAATGATACACGTTTTAAAAAAAAAAATCAAACCACACAGTAATTATCAGCAGCAAAGCGCCTATTAGATTAGTAAATAGGGAATTAATAAACTGGGTACAGAGCCTCTTTAAATGTAGGGTCCGGCATCTGATTAGTGACAGAGCAGTGGAGTACGGCATAATCACGATATGACTGCAATTAAACTTCTTTGTTACCTAGCACAAGCGTATTACCTTATTTTTATCGCTTCACGGAGGCAAAAAATTCAAGACGTAGTCGGCAGGATTTGAAACTCCGCGGGGAGACCCCAATGGATTTCTAGTCCATCGCCTTAACCACTCGGCCACGACTACAGATAAAAAAAAAACTCTGCCCCAAGACCCTGCTGAGCTCAGTAAGTTTATCATTGGAAGCGCAGAGGTTGCTGCTGTCGAAACTAAAGGCATTAAAAGACAGCCAGACTTTGGGTGCTTACAAAACAGCCAGACTTTGTCTCCAGGACAAAAGTAAGGAGGAATTCTGCATCTTTCAGCTTTGACAATAGCCTCCTTTGCTTCCTTTTAAATGCGCAGGAAGTCAGCATGGGACAGATTAGCTGCTGGGACCTCAGATAAAGTTGGGACTGATAGAGCAACTTTCGGATGTTGCCAATAGACCAGAAAGAAAGGAGAAGATTACGTAGATTCCCCAGTATAATTATTATAGGCAAATTCTGGCCACGGAAGGAGATTAGTCCAATCATCTTGCAAGGGAGAAATGAATTTTCTGAGGACGTTTTCTAATACCTGGTTTATTAATTTAAAAGTTATGAGCTTTTTTTCTAAATATGGAAAGGAGCCTTTATTAGACAACTGTGAGGGAGGTAACACCAGCGATTCTCCTGAGGTGGAGCCATCTCACAGCCTCTGACACTGTCCAATCGGCATGAAGTTGCTTCACAGTGTAAATGACTAAAGCTGGAGGGAAGTGGGATCAATTCAAACAGCCATATCTCGGGCTGGGGACTACCTAGAACAGTGCTTCTGGTGGCATATGAAAGAGGAGATTCTAGTCTTTCATATGACACCAGGACCGCAGTTCTAGCTGTGCGAGAACCCGAGATATCGTCAGTTAAACACACAAGTGGTTATAGAAGCTGTATTCTATATGATCATGTTGTGTTTTGCTGGGACGGGAAGGGATAGAAT
>NW_027461653.1:232500-235000 GCF_050947455.1 Rhinoderma darwinii
TCTTTCGGATGTCGCCAATAGACCAGAAAGAAAGGAGAAGATTAAGTAGATTCCCCAGTATAATTATTATAGGCAAATTCTGGCCACGGAAGGAGATTTGTCCAATCATCTTGCAAGGGAGAAATGAATTTTTTGAGGACGTTTTCTAATACCTGGTTTATTAATTTAAAAGTTATGAGCTTTTTTTCTAAATATGGAAAGGAGCCTTTATTAGACAACTGGGAGGGAGGTAACACCAGCGATTCTCCTGAGGTGGAGCTATCTCACAGCCTCTGACACTGTCCAATCGGCATGAAGTTGCTTCACAGTGTAAATGACTAAAGCTGGAGGGAAGGGGGATCAATTCAAACAGCCATATCTCGGGCTGGGGACTACCTAGAACAGTGGTTCTGGTGGCATATGAAAGAGGAGATTCTAGTCTTTCATATGACACCAGGACCGCAGTTCTAGCTGTGCGAGAACCCGAGATATGGTCAGTTAAACACACAAGTGGTTATAGAAGCTGTATTCTATATGATCACGTTGTGTTTTGCTGGGACGGGAAGGGGTAGAATGTATGGTGGTTGGACATGGTCATACAGAAAACATTGCACTGCCCAGAGTGAAAAGAAAGAGTCACCTCCTATTTGGCAATTAGAGCCACATTAGCATATTTAGAAAAATGATCATAACTTTGCAAATGATACACGTTTAAAAAAAAAAATCAAACCACACAGTAATTATCAGCAGCAAAGCGCCTATTAGATTAGTTAGGAAATAGGGAATTAATAAACTGGGTACAGAGCCTCTTTAAATGTAGGGTCCGGCATCTGATTAGTGACAGAGCAGTGGAGTACGGCATAATCACGATATGACTGCAATTAAACTTCTTTGTTACCTACCACAAGCGTATTACCTTATTTTTATCGCTTCACGGAGGCAGAAAATTCAAGACGTAGTCGGCAGGATTTGAACCTGCACGGGGAGACCCCAATGGATTTCTAGTCCATAGCCTTACCCACTCGGCCACAACTACAGATAAAAAAACTCTGCCCCAAGACCCTGCTGAGCTCAGTAAGTTTATCATTGGAAGCGCAGAGGTTGCTGCTGTCGAAACTAAAGGCATTAAAAGACAGCCAGACTTTGGGTTCTTACAAAACAGCCAGACTTTGTCTCCAGGACAAAAGTAAGGAGGAATTCTGCATCTTTCGGATGTCGCCAATAGACCAGAAAGAAAGGAGAAGATTAAGTAGATTCCCCAGTATAATTATTATAGGCAAATTCTGGCCACGGAAGGAGATTTGTCCAATCATCTTGCAAGGGAGAAATGAATTTTTTGAGGACGTTTTCTAATACCTGGTTTATTAATTTAAAAGTTATGAGCTTTTTTTCTAAATATGGAAAGGAGCCTTTATTAGACAACTGGGAGGGAGGTAACACCAGCGATTCTCCTGAGGTGGAGCTATCTCACAGCCTCTGACACTGTCCAATCGGCATGAAGTTGCTTCACAGTGTAAATGACTAAAGCTGGAGGGAAGGGGGATCAATTCAAACAGCCATATCTCGGGCTGGGGACTACCTAGAACAGTGGTTCTGGTGGCATATGAAAGAGGAGATTCTAGTCTTTCATATGACACCAGGACCGCAGTTCTAGCTGTGCGAGAACCCGAGATATGGTCAGTTAAACACACAAGTGGTTATAGAAGCTGTATTCTATATGATCACGTTGTGTTTTGCTGGGACGGGAAGGGGTAGAATGTATGGTGGTTGGACATGGTCATACAGAAAACATTGCACTGCCCAGAGTGAAAAGAAAGAGTCACCTCCTATTTGGCAATTAGAGCCACATTAGCATATTTAGAAAAATGATCATAACTTTGCAAATGATACACGTTTTAAAAAAAAAAATCAAACCACACAGTAATTATCAGCAGCAAAGCGCCTATTAGATTAGTTAGGAAATAGGGAATTAATAAACTGGGTACAGAGCCTCTTTAAATGTAGGGTCCGGCATCTGATTAGTGACAGAGCAGTGGAGTGCGGCATAATCACGATATGACTGCAATTAAACTTCTTTGTTACCTAGCACAAGCGTATTACCTTATTTTTATCGCTTCACGGAGGCAGAAAATGCAAGACGTAGTCGGCAGGATTTGAACCTGCGCGGGGAGACCCCAATAGATTTCTAGTCCATCGCCTTAACCACTCGGCCACGACTACAGATAAAAAAAACTCTGCCCCAAGACCCTGCTGAGCTCAGTAAGTTTATCATTGGAAGCGCAGAGGTTGCTGCTGTCGAAACTAAAGGCATTAAAAGACAGCCAGACTTTGGGTGCTTACAAAACAGCCAGACTTTGTCTCCAGGACAAAAGTAAGGAGGAATTCTGCATCTTTCGGATGTCGCCAATAGACCAGAAAGAAAGGAGAAGATTAAGTAGATTCCCCAGTATAATTATTATAGGCAAATTCTGGCCACGGAAGGAGATTTGTCCAATCATCTTGCAAGGGAGAAATGAATTTT
>NW_027461653.1:285000-300000 GCF_050947455.1 Rhinoderma darwinii
GGTACAGAGCCTCTTTAAATGTAGGGTCCGGCATCTGATTAGTGACAGAGCAGTGGAGTACGGCATAATCACGATATGACTGCAATTAAACTTCTTTGTTACCTAGCACAAACGTATTACCTTATTTTTTCGCTTCACGGAGGCAGAAAATTCAAGACGTAGTCGGCAGGATTTGAAACTCCGCGGGGAGACCCCAATGGATTTCTAGTCCATCGCCTTAATCACTCGGCCACGACTACAGATAAAAAAAAGTCTGCCCCAAGACCCTGCTGAGCTCAGTAAGTTTATCATTGGAAGCGCAGAGGTTGCTGCTGTCGAAACTAAAGGCATTAAAAGACAGCCAGACTTTGGGTGCTTACAAAACAGCCAGACTTTGTCTCCAGGACAAAAGTAAGGAGGAATTCTGCATCTTTCAGCTTTGACAATAGCCTCCTTTGCTCCCTTTTAAATGCGCAGGAAGTCAGCATGGGACAGATTAGCTGCTGGGACCTCAGATAAAGTTGGGACTGATAGAGCAACTTTCGGATGTCGCCAATAGACCAGAAAGAAAGGAGAAGATTACGTAGATTCCCCAGTATAATTATTATAGGCAAATTCTGGCCACGGAAGGAGATTAGTCCAATCATCTTGCAAGGGAGAAATGAATTTTCTGAGGACGTTTTCTAATACCTGGTTTATTAATTTTAAAGTTATGAGCTTTTTTTCTAAATATGGAAAGGAGCCTTTATTAGACAACTGGGAGGGAGGTAACACCAGCGATTCTCCTGAGGTGGAGCTATCTCACAGCCTCTGACACTGTCCAATCGGCATGAAGTTGCTTCACAGTGTAAATGACTAAAGCTGGAGGGAAGGGGGATCAATTCAAACAGCCATATCTCGGGCTGGGGACTACCTAGAACAGTGGTTCTGATGGCATATGAAAGAGGAGATTCTAGTCTTTCATATGACACCAGGACCGCAGTTCTAGCTGTGCGAGAACCCGAGATATCGTCAGTTAAACACACAAGTGGTTATAGAAGCTGTATTCTATATGATCACGTTGTGTTTTGCTGGGACGGGAAGGGGTAGAATGTATGGTGGTTGGACATGGTCATACAGAAAACATTGCACTGCCTAGAGTGAAAAGAAAGAGTCATCTCCTATTTGGCAATTAGAGCCACATTAGCATATTTAGAAAAATGATCATAACTTTGCAAATGATACACGTTTTAAAAAAAAAATCAAACCACACAGTAATTATCAGCAGCAAAGCGCCTATTAGATTAGTTAGGAAATAGGGAATTAATAAACTGGGTACAGAGCCTCTTTAAATGTAGGGTCCGGCATCTGATTAGTGACAGAGCAGTGGAGTACGGCATAATCACGATATGACTGCAATTAAACTTCTTTGTTACCTAGCACAAACGTATTACCTTATTTTTATCGCTTCACGGAGGCAGAAAATTCAAGACGTAGTCGGCAGGATTTGAAACTCCGCGGGGAGACCCCAATGGATTTCTAGTCCATCGCCTTAATCACTCGGCCACGACTACAGATAAAAAAAAGTCTGCCCCAAGACCCTGCTGAGCTCAGTAAGTTTATCATTGGAAGCGCAGAGGTTGCTGCTGTCGAAACTAAAGGCATTAAAAGACAGCCAGACTTTGGGTGCTTACAAAACAGCCAGACTTTGTCTCCAGGACAAAAGTAAGGAGGAATTCTGCATCTTTCAGCTTTGACAATAGCCTCCTTTGCTCCCTTTTAAATGCGCAGGAAGTCAGCATGGGACAGATTAGCTGCTGGGACCTCAGATAAAGTTGGGACTGATAGAGCAACTTTCGGATGTCGCCAATAGACCAGAAAGAAAGGAGAAGATTACGTAGATTCCCTAGTATAATTATTATAGGCAAATTCTGGCCACGGAAGGAGATTAGTCCAATCATCTTGCAAGGGAGAAATGAATTTTCTGAGGACGTTTTCTAATACCTGGTTTATTAATTTAAAAGTTATGAGCTTTTTTTCTAAATATGGAAAGGAGCCTTTATTAGACAACTGGGAGGGAGGTAACACCAGCGATTCTCCTGAGGTGGAGCTATCTCACAGCCTCTGACACTGTCCAATCGGCATGAAGTTGCTTCACAGTGTAAATGACTAAAGCTGGAGGGAAGGGGGATCAATTCAAACAGCCATATCTCGGGCTGGGGACTACCTAGAACAGTGGTTCTGATGGCATATGAAAGAGGAGATTCTAGTCTTTCATATGACACCAGGACCGCAGTTCTAGCTGTGCGAGAACCCGAGATATCGTCAGTTAAACACACAAGTGGTTATAGAAGCTGTATTCTATATGATCACGTTGTGTTTTGCTGGGACGGGAAGGGGTAGAATGTATGGTGGTTGGACATGGTCATACAGAAAACATTGCACTGCCTAGAGTGAAAAGAAAGAGTCATCTCCTATTTGGCAATTAGAGCCACATTAGCATATTTAGAAAAATGATCATAACTTTGCAAATGATACACGTTTTTAAAAAAAAATCAAACCACACAGTAATTATCAGCAGCAAAGCGCCTATTAGATTAGTTAGGAAATAGGGAATTAATAAACTGGGTACAGAGCCTCTTTAAATGTAGGGTCCGGCATCTGATTAGTGACAGAGCAGTGGAGTACGGCATAATCACGATATGACTGCAATTAAACTTCTTTGTTACCTAGCACAAACGTATTACCTTATTTTTATCGCTTCACGGAGGCAGAAAATTCAAGACGTAGTCGGCAGGATTTGAAACTCCGCGGGGAGACCCCAATGGATTTCTAGTCCATCGCCTTAATCACTCGGCCACGACTACAGATAAAAAAAAGTCTGCCCCAAGACCCTGCTGAGCTCAGTAAGTTTATCATTGGAAGCGCAGAGGTTGCTGCTGTCGAAACTAAAGGCATTAAAAGACAGCCAGACTTTGGGTGCTTACAAAACAGCCAGACTTTGTCTCCAGGACAAAAGTAAGGAGGAATTCTGCATCTTTCAGCTTTGACAATAGCCTCCTTTGCTCCCTTTTAAATGCGCAGGAAGTCAGCATGGGACAGATTAGCTGCTGGGACCTCAGATAAAGTTGGGACTGATAGAGCAACTTTCGGATGTCGCCAATAGACCAGAAAGAAAGGAGAAGATTACGTAGATTCCCCAGTATAATTATTATAGGCAAATTCTGGCCACGGAAGGAGATTAGTCCAATCATCTTGCAAGGGAGAAATGAATTTTCTGAGGACGTTTTCTAATACCTGGTTTATTAATTTAAAAGTTATGAGCTTTTTTTCTAAATATGGAAAGGAGCCTTTATTAGACAACTGGGAGGGAGGTAACACCAGCGATTCTCCTGAGGTGGAGCTATCTCACAGCCTCTGACACTGTCCAATCGGCATGAAGTTGCTTCACAGTGTAAATGACTAAAGCTGGAGGGAAGGGGGATCAATTCAAACAGCCATATCTCGGGCTGGGGACTACCTAGAACAGTGGTTCTGATGGCATATGAAAGAGGAGATTCTAGTCTTTCATATGACACCAGGACCGCAGTTCTAGCTGTGCGAGAACCCGAGATATCGTCAGTTAAACACACAAGTGGTTATAGAAGCTGTATTCTATATGATCACGTTGTGTTTTGCTGGGACGGGAAGGGGTAGAATGTATGGTGGTTGGACATGGTCATACAGAAAACATTGCACTGCCTAGAGTGAAAAGAAAGAGTCATCTCCTATTTGGCAATTAGAGCCACATTAGCATATTTAGAAAAATGATCATAACTTTGCAAATGATACACGTTTTTAAAAAAAAATCAAACCACACAGTAATTATCAGCAGCAAAGCGCCTATTAGATTAGTTAGGAAATAGGGAATTAATAAACTGGGTACAGAGCCTCTTTAAATGTAGGGTCCGGCATCTGATTAGTGACAGAGCAGTGGAGTACGGCATAATCACGATATGACTGCAATTAAACTTCTTTGTTACCTAGCACAAACGTATTACCTTATTTTTATCGCTTCACGGAGGCAGAAAATTCAAGACGTAGTCGGCAGGATTTGAAACTCCGCGGGGAGACCCCAATGGATTTCTAGTCCATCGCCTTAATCACTCGGCCACGACTACAGATAAAAAAAAGTCTGCCCCAAGACCCTGCTGAGCTCAGTAAGTTTATCATTGGAAGCGCAGAGGTTGCTGCTGTCGAAACTAAAGGCATTAAAAGACAGCCAGACTTTGGGTGCTTACAAAACAGCCAGACTTTGTCTCCAGGACAAAAGTAAGGAGGAATTCTGCATCTTTCAGCTTTGACAATAGCCTCCTTTGCTCCCTTTTAAATGCGCAGGAAGTCAGCATGGGACAGATTAGCTGCTGGGACCTCAGATAAAGTTGGGACTGATAGAGCAACTTTCGGATGTCGCCAATAGACCAGAAAGAAAGGAGAAGATTACGTAGATTCCCCAGTATAATTATTATAGGCAAATTCTGGCCACGGAAGGAGATTAGTCCAATCATCTTGCAAGGGAGAAATGAATTTTCTGAGGACGTTTTCTAATACCTGGTTTATTAATTTAAAAGTTATGAGCTTTTTTTCTAAATATGGAAAGGAGCCTTTATTAGACAACTGGGAGGGAGGTAACACCAGCGATTCTCCTGAGGTGGAGCTATCTCACAGCCTCTGACACTGTCCAATCGGCATGAAGTTGCTTCACAGTGTAAATGACTAAAGCTGGAGGGAAGGGGGATCAATTCAAACAGCCATATCTCGGGCTGGGGACTACCTAGAACAGTGGTTCTGGTGGCATATGAAAGAGGAGATTCTAGTCTTTCATATGACATCAGGACCGCAGTTCTAGCTGTGCGAGAACCCGAGATATCGTCAGTTAAACACACAAGTGGTTATAGAAGCTGTATTCTATATGATCACGTTGTGTTTTGCTGGGACGGGAAGGGGTAGAATGTATGGTGGTTGGACATGGTCATACAGAAAACATTGCACTGCCCAGAGTGAAAAGAAAGAGTCACCTCCTATTTGGCAATTAGAGCCACATTAGCATATTTAGAAAAATGATCATAACTTTGCAAATGATACACGTTTTAAAAAAAAATCAAACCACACTGTAATTATCAGCAGCAAAGCGCCTATTAGATTAGTTAGGAAATAGGGAATTAATAAACTGGGTACAGAGCCTCTTTAAATGTAGGGTCCGGCATCTGATTAGTGACAGAGCAGTGGAGTACGGCATAATCACGATATGACTGTAACTAAACTTCTTTGTTACCTAGCACAAGCGTATTACCTTATTTTTATCGCTTCACGGAGGCAGAAAATTCAAGACGTAGTCCATCGCCTTAACCACTCGGCCACGACTACAGATAAAAAAAACTCTGCCCCAAGACCCTGCTGAGCTCAGTAAGTTTATCATTGGAAGCGCAGAGGTTGCTGCTGTCGAAACTAAAGGCATTAAAAGACAGCCAGACTTTGGGTGCTTACAAAACAGCCAGACTTTGTCTCCAGGACAAAAGTAAGGAGGAATTCTGCATCTTTCAGCTTTGACAATAGCCTCCATTGCTTCCTTTTAAATGCGCAGGAAGTCAGCATGGGACAGATTAGCTGCTGGGACCTCAGATAAAGTTGGGACTGATAGAGCAACTTTCGGATGTTGCCAATAGACCAGAAAGAAAGGAGAAGATTACGTAGATTCCCCAGTATAATTATTATAGGCAAATTCTGGCCACGGAAGGAGATTAGTCCAATCATCTTGCAAGGGAGAAATGAATTTTCTGAGGACGTTTTCTAATACCTGGTTTATTAATTTAAAAGTTATGAGCTTTTTTTCTAAATATGGAAAGGAGCCTTTATTAGACAACTGGGAGGGAGGTAACACCAGCGATTCTCCTGAGGTGGAGCTATCTCACAGCCTCTGACACTGTCCAATCGGCATGAAGTTGCTTCACAGTGTAAATGACTAAAGCTGGAGGGAAGGGGGATCAATTCAAACAGCCATATCTCGGGCTGGGGACTACCTAGAACAGTGGTTCTGGTGGCATATGAAAGAGGAGATTCTAGTCTTTCATATGACACCAGGACCGCAGTTCTAGCTGTGCGAGAACCCGAGATATCGTCAGTTAAACACACAAGTGGTTATAGAAGCTGTATTCTATATGATCACGTTGTGTTTTGCTGGGACGGGAAGGGGTAGAATGTATGGTGGTTGGACATGGTCATACAGAAAACATTGCACTGCCCAGAGTGAAAAGAAAGAGTCACCTCCTATTTGGCAATTAGAGCCACATTAGCATATTTAGAAAAATGATCATAACTTTGCAAATTATACACGTTTTAAAAAAAAATCAAACCACACAGTAATTATCAGCAGCAAAGCGCCTATTAGATTAGTAAATAGGGAATTAATAAACTGGGTACAGAGCCTCTTTAAATGTAGGGTCCGGCATCTGATTAGTGACAGAGCAGTGGAGTACGGCATAATCACGATATGACTGCAATTAAACTTCTTTGTTACCTAGCACAAGCGTATTACCTTATTTTTATCGCTTCACGGAGGCAGAAAATTCAAGACGTAGTCGGCAGGATTTGAAACTCCGCGGGGAGACCCCAATGGATTTCTAGTCCATCGCCTTAATCACTCGGCCACGACTACAGATAAAAAAAAGTCTGCCCCAAGACCCTGCTGAGCTCAGTAAGTTTATCATTGGAAGCGCAGAGGTTGCTGCTGTCGAAACTAAAGGCATTAAAAGACAGCCAGACTTTGGGTGCTTACAAAACAGCCAGACTTTGTCTCCAGGACAAAAGTAAGGAGGAATTCTGCATCTTTCAGCTTTGACAATAGCCTCCTTTGCTCCCTTTTAAATGAGCAGGAAGTCAGCATGGGACAGATTAGCTGCTGGGACCTCAGATAAAGTTGGGACTGATAGAGCAACTTTCGGATGTCGCCAATAGACCAGAAAGAAAGGAGAAGATTACGTAGATTCCCCAGTATAATTATTATAGGCAAATTCTGGCCACGGAAGGAGATTAGTCCAATCATCTTGCAAGGGAGAAATGAATTTTCTGAGGACGTTTTCTAATACCTGGTTTATTAATTTAAAAGTTATGAGCTTTTTTTCTAAATATGGAAAGGAGCCTTTATTAGACAACTGGGAGGGAGGTAACACCAGCGATTCTCCTGAGGTGGAGCTATCTCACAGCCTCTGACACTGTCCAATCGGCATGAAGTTGCTTCACAGTGTAAATGACTAAAGCTGGAGGGAAGGGGGATCAATTCAAACAGCCATATCTCGGGCTGGGGACTACCTAGAACAGTGGTTCTGGTGGCATATGAAAGAGGAGATTCTAGTCTTTCATATGACACCAGGACCGCAGTTCTAGCTGTGCGAGAACCCGAGATATGGTCAGTTAAACACACAAGTGGTTATAGAAGCTGTATTCTATATGATCACGTTGTGTTTTGCTGGGACGGGAAGGGGTAGAATGTATGGTGGTTGGACATGGTCATACAGAAAACATTGCACTGCCTAGAGTGAAAAGAAAGAGTCATCTCCTATTTGGCAATTAGAGCCACATTAGCATATTTAGAAAAATGATCATAACTTTGCAAATGATACACGTTTTTAAAAAAAAATCAAACCACACAGTAATTATCAGCAGCAAAGCGCCTATTAGATTAGTTAGGAAATAGGGAATTAATAAACTGGGTACAGAGCCTCTTTAAATGTAGGGTCCGGCATCTGATTAGTGACAGAGCAGTGGAGTACGGCATAATCACGATATGACTGCAATTAAACTTCTTTGTTACCTAGCACAAACGTATTACCTTATTTTTATCGCTTCACGGAGGCAGAAAATTCAAGACGTAGTCGGCAGGATTTGAAACTCCGCGGGGAGACCCCAATGGATTTCTAGTCCATCGCCTTAATCACTCGGCCACGACTACAGATAAAAAAAAGTCTGCCCCAAGACCCTGCTGAGCTCAGTAAGTTTATCATTGGAAGCGCAGAGGTTGCTGCTGTCGAAACTAAAGGCATTAAAAGACAGCCAGACTTTGGGTGCTTACAAAACAGCCAGACTTTGTCTCCAGGACAAAAGTAAGGAGGAATTCTGCATCTTTCAGCTTTGACAATAGCCTCCTTTGCTCCCTTTTAAATGCGCAGGAAGTCAGCATGGGACAGATTAGCTGCTGGGACCTCAGATAAAGTTGGGACTGATAGAGCAACTTTCGGATGTCGCCAATAGACCAGAAAGAAAGGAGAAGATTACGTAGATTCCCCAGTATAATTATTATAGGCAAATTCTGGCCACGGAAGGAGATTAGTCCAATCATCTTGCAAGGGAGAAATGAATTTTCTGAGGACGTTTTCTAATACCTGGTTTATTAATTTAAAAGTTATGAGCTTTTTTTCTAAATATGGAAAGGAGCCTTTATTAGACAACTGGGAGGGAGGTAACACCAGCGATTCTCCTGAGGTTGAGCTATCTCACAGCCTCTGACACTGTCCAATCGGCATGAAGTTGCTTCACAGTGTAAATGACTAAAGCTGGAGGGAAGGGGGATCAATTCAAACAGCCATATCTCGGGCTGGGGACTACCTAGAACAGTGGTTCTGGTGGCATATGAAAGAGGAGATTCTAGTCTTTCATATGACACCAGGACCGCAGTTCTAGCTGTGCGAGAACCCGAGATATCGTCAGTTAAACACACAAGTGGTTATAGAAGCTGTATTCTATATGATCACGTTGTGTTTTGCTGGGACGGGAAGGGGTAGAATGTATGGTGGTTGGACATGGTCATACAGAAAACATTGCACTGCCCAGAGTGAAAAGAAAGAGTCACCTCCTATTTGGCAATTAGAGCCACATTAGCATATTTAGAAAAATGATCATAACTTTGCAAATGATACACGTTTAAAAAAAAAAATCAAACCACACAGTAATTATCAGCAGCAAAGCGCCTATTAGATTAGTAAATAGGGAATTAATAAACTGGGTACAGAGCCTCTTTAAATGTAGGGTCCGGCATCTGATTAGTGACAGAGCAGTGGAGTACGGCATAATCACGATATGCAATTAAACTTCTTTGTTACCTAGCACAAGCATATTACCTTATTTTTATCGCTTCACGGAGGCAAAAAATTCAAGACGTAGTCGGCAGGATTTGAAACTCCGCGGGGAGACCCCAATGGATTTCTAGTCCATCGCCTTAACCACTCGGCCACGACTACAGATAAAAAAAACTCTGCCCCAAGACCCTGCTGAGCTCAGTAAGTTTATCATTGGAAGCGCAGAGGTTGCTGCTGTCGAAACTAAAGGCATTAAAAGACAGCCAGACTTTGGGTGCTTACAAAACAGCCAGACTTTGTCTCCATGACAAAAGTAAGGAGGAATTCTGCATCTTTCAGCTTTGACAATAGCCTCCTTTGCTTCCTTTTAAATGCGCAGGAAGTCAGCATGGGACAGATTAGCTGCTGGGACTAGAGATGAGCGAACTTATCAAAAGTTCGGTTCGGCTAGTTCGCCGAATTTCACAAAAAAGTTCGGTTCGGACCGAACTAGTTCTGACCGAACCTGTCACTTACGTGCGCCGAGCATGCTACTGTCCAGGGTGCTGATAGAGTTAATGGGCTGCACTAACTCTTTCAGCAACCTTGACAGTACATGCTCGGCGCGCGGAAAATACCATTTAAATGTAATAAAAAAATAAAAATTATACGTTCGTACTTACTTTCCTCCTGTCCGGCCTCCAGCGATGACGTTTCATCCCTTTCGCCGCTGCAGCCAATCACAGGCTGTAGTGGCGGTCACGCACGTCAGGATGACGCTTCATCCCACGTGACCGCCTCTGCAGCCAATCACAGGCTGCAGCGGCGACATGAATGAAACGTCATCGCTGGAGGCCGGACAGGAGGAAAGTAAGTATGAACGTATTATTATTATTTTTTGGCATGTATGTATGTTGGCATGTATGTATGTATGTATATCTGTGCATGTATGTTTGCATGTATGTTGGCATGTATGTATATATGTGCATGTTTGTATGTATATTTGCATGTATATATTTGCATGTATGTATGTTTGCATGTATGTATTTTTGCATGTATGTTGTCATGTATGTATGTTGTCATGTATGTATATATGTGCATGTGTGTATGTATATTTGTATGTATGTATGTATGTTTGCATGTATGTTTGCATGAATGTATGTATATTTGCATGTGTGTGTGTATATATATATATGTATGTATGTTGTCATGTATGTATGTATGTTGTCATGTATGTATATATGTGCATGTATGTTGGCATGTATGTATATATGTGCATGTGTGTATGTATGTATCTATATTTGCATGTATGTATGTTGTCATGTATGTATGTATATATGTGCATGTATGTTTGCATGTATGTTGGCATGTATGTATACATGTGCATGTTTGTATGTATATTTGCATGTATATATGTTTGCATGTGTGTATGTATGTTTGCATGTATGTATGTTTGCATGTATGTATGTTGTCATGTATGTTTGTATGTATGTTGTCATGTATGTATGTATATATGTGCATGTATGTATGTTTGCATGTTTTTATTTTTGCATGTATGTTTGCATGTATGTTTATATATATGTGCATGTATGTAATTATGTTTGCATGTATTTATGTTTGCATGTATATTTGTGCATGCTTGTATATATGTATGTATGTATCTTTGCATGTTTGTTTGTATGTATGTATGTTTTCATGTGTGTGTGTATGCATGTATGTATGATAGTTTGCATGTATATATGTGTGTATGTTTGCATGTATGTATATTTGCATGTATATATGTGCATGCTTGTATATATGTATGTATGTTTGTATATATGTATGTATATATGTATGTATGGCCATGTATGATACTGTCTGCTGGCGCCCTGTATCTAAGTCAACTTCGCGGCAGGCTTCTATACATGGTATAACAGTCAGTATCACACATTAAACTGAATCTAAGCCTACGACATGTTTTATTTCATTATTTTATTTTTTTACAGGTTTGGTGTTTGGACTACGTCGGTTTCGAGGACTACTTCGATGACGGTTTTTTTTCTACAATAAAATGGTTAATGAGGGTTGTGTTGGGGGTGCTTTATTTCAATAAAATATTTTATCTATATCTTTGTCTTTTTCTTTTCAAATTTTATTATTACCACTTTAGTAATGGCCGCTGTCTGAGTGACAACATCCATTACTAATGCGAGGCTTAGTGTTAGCCGGTGCAGAGGCTAACACTAACCACCATTATTACCCCGGTACCCAAAACCACCAGGGGTGCCGGGAAGAGCCAGGTACGATCCAGTACCCGACCATCTGTTGTGATGGTCGGGCCCTGGGGCGGCCGCAGGCTGGTATTATGAGGCTGGGAAGGGCCAAAAACAGTGGACCTTCCCACCCTTGTAATGCTAGGCTGCTGCTGCTGTGTTGTATCTGGCTGGTTATAAAAGTGGGGGGGACCCCACGTCATTTTTTTAAATTATTTATTTATTTACATTTTTTTTTTAAAAAAGACATGGGGTTCCACCCAATTTATCATAACCAGCCACATACAACACAGTGTTATTAGCCTGGGAATGGACAAAACCAGTGGCCCTTCCCACCCATGTAATGCCAGACTGCTGCGGCCTTGTATATGGCTGGTTATTAAAAATGTGGGGGACCCGTCTATTGCTAAATTTGTTAAATTCCAAAAAAAAAACGACGTGGGGGTCCCCCCCATTTTTATAACCAGCCCGATACAACACAGCAGCAGCAGCCTAGCATTACAAGGGTGGGAAGGTCCACTGATTTTGGCCCTTCCCAGCCTCATAATACCAGCCTACGGCCGCCCCAGTACCCGACCATCACAACAGATGGTCGGGTACTGGATCGTACCAAGCTCTTCCCGGCACCCCTGGTGGTGGTGGGTACCGGGGTAATAATGGGTGGTTAGTGCTAGCCTCTGCACCGGCTAACACTAAGTACCGCCTTAATAATGGACGCTGTCAATCAGCCAACTGCCATTATCTAGGCACTAATAAAGTTTGAAAAAAAAAACACAAAGACAATTCTTTTTTATTGAAATAAGAAATCCCCAACAAAACCCTCGTTAACCATTTTATTAAAATTTGAAAAAACGCAGATCTACGCAGTAGTCCAACGAATCGTAGATGTAGTCCAATCGGTACATCAAAATCTGCAACAACATAAAAAAACAGTTATCAATGTGAACAATACCAATACTTCTACTCACCTACACACATATATACACGCACACACAAACAAACAACCATACACAGACACACACATATATACACAAACACAACAAGATATACACACACACATAAACAGACAAACACACATATACACGAACTCACACATATACAAACAAAAACACACATATCCAAACACACACACACACAGTTATACACACATACACGAACACATATACACAAACACATATACAAACAAAAACACACATACCCAAACACACATATACACAAACACATATACACAAACACACCCATATATACACACAAACACACACAAACATCTACACACAAACATACACAAATACACCCATATATACACAAACATATACACAAAACACATATACACAAACACACCCATATATACACACACACACATATAAAAACAAAAACAGACAAAGTCACATACCCAAACACACATATATACACAAACACACACATACACAAACACGGTTTCTTTTAAATGCTGCTGGGGAACCCGCTCGATCCACTATATAAGGCTGCGCTACAGTGCAGCATTTAAAAGAAACAGGATCCTGACCTGTCCATAGAGTTTAAGGCAGCACAGAGTATTTCAGGAGATGAGCGTGCAGATTCAGTGCTGCTGCGAACTCTGCTCTTACCATTACGTAGCTCTCAGTCTGTTACCTCTCCTCCACTCCTGTCCTCCAGAACACCTTCACATGATTGGCAAGTCACCACGTAATGGTAAGAGCAGAGTTCACAGCAGCACAGAGTATTTCAGGAGATGAGCGTGCGGATCTTGTGCGGGGTGGTGACTTGCCAATCACGTGAAGGTGTTATTGAGGACAGGAGTGGAGGAGAGGTAACAGACTGAGCTACGTAATGGTAAGAGCAGAGTTCACAGCAGCACTGAATCTGCACGCTCCTCTCCTGAAATACTCTGTGCTGCTGTGAACTCTGTTCTTACCATTACGTAGCTCAGTCTGTTACATCTCCTCCACTCCTGTCCTCTATAACACGTTCACATGATTGGCAAGTCACCACCACGCACAAGATCCGCACGCTCATCTCCTGAAATACTCTGTGCTGCTGTGAACTCTGCTCTTACCATTACGTGGTGACTTGCCAATCATGTGAAGGTGTTCTTGAGGACAGGAGTGGAGGAGAGATAACAGACTGAGAGCTACGTAATGGTAAGAGCAGAGTTCACAACAGCACTGAATCTGCACGCTCATCTCCTGAAATACTCTGTGCTGCCTTAAACTCTGTGGACAGGTCAGGATCCTGTTTCTTTTAAATGCTGCACTGTAGCGTAGCCTTATATAGTGGATCGAGCGGGTTCCCTAGCAGCATTTAAAAGAAACAGGATCCTGACCTGTCCACAGAGTTTAAGGCAGCACAGATTATTTCAGGAGATGAGCACGGGCAGCCGTTCGTTTTTCCGAGCCGTGCTCCCATCATGCACACGACCGTAAAAACACCCGTTATTGCGGGTCGTAATTACGACCCGCAATAACGGGCTCATAGACTTCTGTTACCCACGGGTACCTTTCCGTATTCTCACGGGAAGGTGCCCGTGCCGTTAAAAAAATAGAACATGTTCTATTTTTCTATTTTACGGGCCGTGCTGCTATAATTATAATGACAGCACGGTTCGCAAAAGCGTCCGGCTGCCCGTGGCCGGCCGTGCTCGTACTTACGAGTCGTAATTACGAGCACGGCCCGTAAAATAAAAAAATAGAACATGTTCTATCTTTTTAACGGCACGGGCACCTTCCCGTGAGAAAACGGGAAGGTACCCGTGGCTAACAGAAGTCTATGGGCCCGCTATTTCGGGTCGTAATTACGACCCGTGATAACGGGTGTTTTTATGGTCGTGTGCATGAGGCCCCGTAATGACGGGTGGCTACATGTGTTCACCCGTCATTACGGCAGCGTTGCTAGGCGACGTCAGTAAGGGTATGTGCACACACACTAATTACGTCCGTAATTGACGGACGTATTTCGGCCGCAAGTACCGGACCGAACACAGTGCAGGGAGCCGGGCTCCTAGCATCATATTTATGTACGATGCTAGGAGTCCCTGCCTCTCCGTGGAACTACTGTCCCGTACTGAAAACATGATTACAGTACGGGACAGTTGTCCTGCAGAGAGGCAGGGACTCCTAGCATCGTACATAACTATGATGCTAGGAGTCCGGCTCCCTGCACTGTGTTCGGTCCGGTACTTGCGGCCGAAATACGTCCGTCATTTACGGACGTAATTAGTGTGTGTGCACATACACTAAATAGTCACTGTTCAGGGTGCTGAAAGAGTTAACTGATCGGCAGTAACTGTTTCAGTACCATGGACAGTGACTACCGATCACAGTACCTGTAAAAAAAAAGACGTTCATACTTACCGAGAACTTTCTGCTTCCTCCAGTCCGGTCTCCTGGCCGTTGCCTTGGTGACGCGTCCCTCTCGACATCCGGCCCGACATTCCTTGATGACGATGCAGCCTTGTGAGCGCTGCAGCCAATCACAGGCTGCCGCGGCCTCTGCAGCCAATCACAGGCTGCAGAGGCCTCTGCAGCCAATCACAGGCTGCCGCGTCAGAAAAGGTCGGAATGGAGGAAGAAGAGGGACTCGTCAACAAAAGACAACGACCGGGTACGTATGAAATGCTTTTTATTTTATTTTTAATCAGCAGCCTCTTTTCTCTATCAGTGATTGATAGAGATAAGTGGCTGCCGATTTGTATAATGTTTTTG